>NW_021939546.1:12664581-12708638 GCF_001715985.3 Manacus vitellinus
CTCTGGCCGCAGCTCCCGTATCTCGACCGCCTTCTTGTGACGGTCTGGAGGTGGCAGAGTGGGTGTGTTTTTGAAACGGCCTTTCGCTTTTGTTCGAGGCACCCTAAAGGTATGAATTGCTGGTTCGGAGAGCGGGCCTGGCTCATTATAATTGCCGTTTGAAGATAATTGAGGCCGTCTGCGGCTGTGAGCAACAAAGGTTGCTCTGACCGGGTTCGAGAGTATTTGATTTACAGCGTTCATTCGGCTCTCCTCCGGAATGAAAGGAAATAACAATGATTCTGTGGTCTGTTACTCTGTGGGTTAGGAAATGCTGTGGCTAAAAATCCGATCGTAACACGTGCTGACCCCAGACAGAAAAGCAGAAAGGTTGGCAGGTCGCAGTAGGTTCTCCGAGCAAGGCAGATGGTTCTCTCGCAGTACGAGGCAGCCGAGATCTCCTGCCGATGTTAAAAGATTTTCATGTTATCGAAAATGGGGGCGATAACTTGTAGTTTAGGAAGGGGAAGTATCAAAGAGCAGTCCGACGGCTTCCGTTTGACATTGAATACCTGCCCAGTGAAATACTCCGGGGGATTGCTGATGGAACAAATGTAGGAGGACTGGCGCAGTACTGAGCAAAAGTATGACCTTGATCTTGAGTAACGGAAAAGAATGTAATTCAGTGACAAAACGTGGGGTCGTGCACTCCAGGCCAAACAGCTTTTGCTTATAAGATAAAACCGGCCAGTTGGAGGCATCTCAAATACTGTGCAATGGCTGTTCCACCCTTCTTTGTGCAGAATTGCACTTGGGGAACAGCACCTGCGTTTGTGCGTGCAGGACTATTGATGTTCTGCTGCCAGGCTGCTTCAGTTGCAATCTACAAGTACTCTCTGGTTCTGGCCATCTTTACTTGTAAGACTCGCTCCCAGTCTACTGCAGTTGAAGACTAAACCCTTGGGTGAACATGGGGATAAGGAGCTTTGTTGCAATAGGCATTTAGAAACGCTGAACGTGCTGGCACTTCTCAAAATAAAAACTGAGAGGTGGATGGTTACTGTCTATATACTGCCAGGGTGCTCGAGAGAAACTTTCCAAAGTAAAACTGTTGCTAAAAAAAACAACAACAACAAAAAACCAACAACAAAAAACCCCCACGTGGATTGAAAGCTAAACGTTTGACTGTAGGGCCAGTTCTCCAGGACCAAAGTGCCTGGCAAGGGGGAAGGAGCCAAGAAATGAGGTGCTCTCAAACTTTTTTTAGAACGGACTTAGTGCCTCACAGGCACAACGTGGAAGAATCCTTGAATCTTGGCTTTCCTTAGCAACATGAGACTCATGCTAACCTCTGAGGTGGTTTTATTTCCAAGGCAGCTAGTGCTTGTAGCGGTGTATGGAATGATTTAAGTGAAATCACTTTTAAGAATATTTTGTGGGCTGCAGAAATAAGGTTTATAGAGTTGGCAATTTGAAAGATTATGCTCTGGATGCAGCTGGAATTCTGAAGTGATATACTGCATTCCCAGACTGAGCAAAAAATACTGCACAGGGCGTATTACAGATGACTAGCTTTTAGGGCAGGCAGCCAGAAGTAGAGTTCTCTTGTCCTTGTGTATCCTCTTACTCTTTTTTTTCAATGAACTTGAGGAGAAAACAACCTGGCTGTACTGATTTAAGACTTGGTGAAATTTTAATTGTTAACATAGAATGCGATTTCCACATGTACCACGAGTCTTTCTGGTTGCAAATAAAAAAAGATTTAATTGTTTGAAGGCTTAAAGTGTTGTTATGCAGAGCACTGTTCCCTAGGGATTAACAGAAGTTATTTTCTTTCAGAATCAACGGGGAAGATCAAGTTTGAGGTCTTAAATTCCCTTGTAAAATTGAACAAGGGTCTTCTCATCGGAAGGTTCTAAAAAACAGACTTTCTACTCATCCACCGAGTGGAATGGGAAGATATTTCTGAGTTCTGCTTAGGCTGTAGGCTAGCCCTTTCCCAGACTCTGAGCTGTTACTGGTTAGATAACCATTACTGTATCATTAGGAGGCTATGAGCCAAACATCTTGAAGTGCTGGTAATCTCTGTAGTGGCTTGACTACCCAGGTGACAAAGTTAAAACCCGTGTCACTCTGAAGCCTTGTGTAGCAAGTCTAAGTTGTCTTTGGTGTTCAGTCTAGATTGATAAAAGGCTTTGAATAAATGCTTACTTCCAGGTGCAAAGGTACCATTATCTAAACTGTGTTGGTGTTATCTCCTGTCTAGATTAAATCAAGATGTCTTCGGGAAAGGCTTTCATTGGAAAACCAGCCCCTGACTTTACTGCCACGGCTGTAATGCCAGATGGACAATTCAAAGACATCAAACTCTCTGACTACAAAGGTAAGTTTGTGCTTCTCTAATTACACAGATAGTCTGGCCATAGGCAGGAGTGAGGGGTATCTAAAGATACATCTTGATTTGGTTCCAGAGTAATAGTGACTGAAGTGGACTGAAGTATGCAGTGGTTCTCAGTGGTGGCAGGAGTATGCTTGGGAAGCTGTCAGCAGCATGACTGGATGTCCCACCTATGATAACTGTTGTTAATTAGCACAAAACCCCTCTAAACTGTAATCTTGCATCAGGCTTATTGCCCTGTGTATCACAGTGAGACTGGTGTAGCATCTCCAAACTATGTGGAACAGCAAAATCTTCTCTTCCATCTTTTGTCAATGGAAAGTAGATTCTTTCCTCTAACCTCTGAAGTCCTGTTCTCTGGAGTACTATCAACATGTTTGCCTTGCCAGAAAAGCTTACAGTAAAGGGAAGGTCTGAAGTATCCAAGTACTAATGTTGATGGTTTCAGAAACACATTTCTAATCATGCTGCAGGCTACATGAGGGCGGTGAGTAGGTATGGGCTGTTCCCCTACTCAGTTAACATGTCTCCTTGGCTTGTAGCCTTTCAGACCTTGCCATTTCTCTTTTAATTGTCAGCCACGAGGTCTTCTAGTGTAGCACTCCCTGAGGTGTACTCTGGGTGGACCTATGGGAATAGACTCAGGAGACAGGCATTCCCTGTCAAATTTGACAGTCTGGTTTTGGAGGTTTCAGTTGGGTAGGATTCTGCATTACATATAAATACATATATATAGCAAGTCTTAAAATAAAGGCATCTATAGTTTGTCATTTAATCTTTAAAGGTAGTTTTGTGTTAAGCCTTTTCCCCTCTGTCAGTATTTGAATGGTTGATACCAAATATGATAACTCTTAAAAAGCTGAGAGGTTAACTGGTTATACTGCTTTTCTAGGAAAATATGTTGTGTTCTTCTTCTACCCCCTGGACTTCACTTTTGTCTGTCCAACTGAAATTATTGCATACAGTGACAGAGCTGATGAATTCAAGAAAATCAACTGTGAAGTAATTGGAGCTTCTGTTGACTCTCACTTTTGTCACCTTGCCTGGTAAGAATCATCATTTTAACCTAATAGAACGTTCTGCCTGGCCTCAGTTCTTGCAGAAACTGAATTCTGAGTGTATTCAAACTTGCTTAATGAAGTGTCAAAGGCACTTGGGAAGTATTTGTAGTGCTGCTTCTGATCAGAACCGAGCACACTGGGTCAGTTCTTTTGTTGCCTCCTGGCTGACTGAGTACAATACTGCAGAAAGCATCAGATTCTGTTGTTCCTTTAACCTTCCTTCTGAACTGCCCATATTTTTAACATTTAAACTTCCTTCTTTTAGGATCAACACTCCTAAGAAACAAGGGGGCTTGGGTACTATGAAAATCCCCTTGGTTTCTGACACAAAACGTGCCATTGCCAAAGAATATGGAGTACTTAAGGAGGATGAAGGTATTGCATACAGGTAATAAATACACCAGAAGGTAAACTTGCTGATAAAGTCTCTTGTTGCAGTACAGGGAGCATGTCAGATGAACACAGAGCTTGTGTACACTTGAACACCTGCAGGAGGCTGAAGCTCTTGGCTGTTCTAGATGTAAACTCCTTCAAGCTATCTAACACTCCTGCAAGGGGAGATGCTACTTGGTTCTCCTTAGTGCTTAGACTTCCTGTGCTTTTGTCTAGTTAGATAAATGCTGCACAGTGCAGGAGTACCATGCAGGTGAGCTTCTGCAAACATTGGTAATGCAAGACCTACATAGTCATGAGAATGATTACGGGTATTTAGTGATCAAAGTACAGATTAATTAAAACCCAGGCCTTATCTTTTAGTCAACTGTTCAGTAAAAGTTGCTGAGGGAGCTGAACTTTTGCTGATTTAACCTGACTTTAAAGGACTGATGAGCTGTTTCTGGTTGGGGTTTTGAGAACAGTGTGTAGGATTTTTTTTTTTGAATGTAAGAATGCCTCTCTTGGAATTTACTCTTTTTCCTTGGGTTTCTCTTCCATTTTGTCTTTTTTTACTAGGATCTTCCTTAAACAGGAAGCATTTCTTTCCTGCTTCAGTGTTTTGACTTGCCTCCTGTCCTTCCTAGTTGCTGCTGAGTGTTAAGCTTTTAGTTGCTAATGTTCCAGTGCTATGCATGCACCAAAGGTGTTAGTTTTTAGGAAGAGGTCAGTAATACTAGATGACACTGCCATAACTGAATACTGAACTTTGAGTTTTTGAAACTCATTTCAATCTACTCAGTCTTTCAAAAAGCTGTGTTTAACTTTGGGGCTGTTTTTTTTTGTTTGTTTGTTTTTTTAGGGGCCTGTTCATAATTGATGACAAGGGCATCTTGAGGCAGATTACTATCAATGATCTTCCTGTTGGCCGTTCTGTTGATGAAACCCTCAGACTTGTCCAGGCCTTCCAGTTTACAGATAAACATGGAGAAGGTAAGAGTTCTTCCTTTTTAATTTAATGCCTTCTCTGAGGAACAGTATTGAGTAGGCAGGATAAATCAAGGTTTAGTAAAAGGTACTAAGTCCACATATCAATCTGTGCACAGCAAGTAATTGTAGCTTTTGTAATGCAGCTGGTTCTGTAAAGCTGCTTGTTGAAGGACACTGTAGTGCTTTATCCTGTTCCAGTTAATTGTCCATTGAGTACTTGCTAATGTTGAGATATCACTTAAATCAACTTGGTGATGGACATCTTGTCCAGCACAGAGCAGTTGTGTCCCTCTCAATTGGACAGAAAATACTTGAGACAGAAATGAAGAACATGAAGAAGCATGATTTAGATTCTGCTCTTGGATTTGGTAGGTTGAGACCACCAGTTCTAAGGTAGTGTTTGATGCAGTCTGTTAGGCAAAGCATTCAAATTTCCAGAAAGTCTGCTGATCTTTTTGTCAATGTGTAGTGAGGGGAAAAATGGATGAGTCTGTGCCCATAGTTCAAGGGTGATAAGGTGCTTCAGGCTGGCAGCTTTTCTGCAGGAATTAAAAAATAAAAAGGCACCGCAGATGAAAAGTTTAAACCAAGTTATGGAAACTCAAAATTGCTATGTAGGTGTTGGTAGTCTTCTGTTATTAACCAATGACATGTGTTGCTCCTGGGCATACTTAGTGTACTTCAGAACAGGTAAATCAATGGCAGGTTTTATTTTAATAAGCTGCTCCTGTGGCTCTGGTATAGCCTGAAGAGAGTCAGTCATTCTGAACATGTCAGGTGAGGGAACATCCCAAATACTTGATGGAGCAGTCACACATGTCATGCAAATGGAGCCTTTTGGGGTTTACTGTGCCTTGGAGTAGGCAAGTTTTAGAACTAGGACTGCAGTGACATCTAAACCAGGATAGACCAGAGTAAGGTGTGTAGCACCACTCAGCTGAGAATTCTGTAGCTGTAATTGCCAGTCCTGTGTGGAGCAAGCACCAGACATTGCATGGCTGTAAACAAGGAGTACTGTTGCTGCAAATTTGAGACTATGAAACCTCTGAGTCCTGGTGGCTTTTTGATAGCCATGTAGGGGAACTAGTGACAGTTTAACACTTTTTCCCCCTCAGTGTTAAACTGGAGAACGGGCCCTGGGTGAGTTAAAGATAAGGGAATACAGACTGGACTGGATCCCAGGAGATAAGTGTACTGAGATGGTGTTAAAGCCTCTCTGGCCTGGGCTGCTGGAGTTGGTGTCACCTTGCTGTTGAGCTTCTCTGAAGCTCTTAAGTGGAGTGGGGAGGGGGTGCATGTGTGAACACTGTTCTGTGGGCAGACACCTGGTTCACTTGCCCAGTGAACAAATGGAAATGAGTAAAACAAACTGAACATAATGTGACCCTGAATGCCCCATCTGAATGTTGCAAAGGTGTGTACATGTTCTGAGTTGCAGTTTTGCCTTGCTGTTGTGTAAAACGTGTTCTGCAGAAGCAGCTGGTAAGACTTAAACATTCGTATCGTTTCAGTGTGCCCAGCTGGCTGGAAGCCTGGGAGTGACACAATCAAGCCTGATGTTCAGAAAAGTAAAGAGTATTTCGCCAAGCAGAAATAAACATTCAGCCTGAGTGGAAACTAGAATGCCTTACATAAAGAGCAAGCATCAGTTACTGAACTTTGACTAAGTCATTGCATCTGAGTCAAGGGATCATGTTATAGTTATAAGCAGTAACTTTTTTACTTGAAGGAAAGTTTGTCCTGTTGACAGTACCTTCATAGAAAATACTAATGATCAGTATCTGTACATCAAGCCCTGTTGACCTTAGTGACAATGCTGTGTATGTGGTTAGCCATGTGTTACATATAGAGCAGTGGTATCCTTTTGTAACTCTATTAAACTTGTGAAAAGAGCACCCTGTCTACTGTTTTTCTGTTTAGTTGTCAGGAGGAAAGCAGTGCAGGCTGCACTTGTGGAAGCTCTCCCTACTGAAGGCCTTTTACTACAGCTCCATTAGAATGGAGATAGAAATGCTTAGTTTTCATGTTGCAGTAGTAAAAGACTCTTCACATTCCTTGTGCCTTTGCTACTAGGTAAAGGAACGTGGTTTGATTTTTCTGTCAAGACTTAATCTCTGGGCACTGCAGTGTTGCTCAGAGCATAGATGTGACTGACAAAGGTGGGGCACATTTTCATGCACCATGTCAGCTTACTCATTTCTGCATCTGCTGTAGTTGGCATGGACTGTTCAAGGACAATTTCTGGGAATACAACATTCAGTTTGAATGCTGTCTGTACAGGAGTGGAAGACTGGGCTTCCTGGAAAGCAAACTTCCTTGGAAATACAACATTCATCCCTAATCTTTCCCACTACGTGTCATGGGGGTGATAATATGCCAGTTATCCATTAGCTTGTAGTCATATGATTTAGATCAAAAGGGTACTCAGGTGTGCCAGCCTTTTCTTTAATCTCTGTATTCCCAATCATTATGTAAAACTCAAAGCACCTGACTGTGGCTCTAAGTTCCACTGAAGCTGTGTATGATGTGTAGCTTCACAGTTAAAAGGTGGCTTGTGATAAAGTCAGAGCTGAGAATTTGGGTAATGAGCTATTGCCTAACAATGTGAGTGAGTTAGAGCCTTGTGATCTTGATGTACCTGTAAAGATTAAACTGTTAAAGGCCAAGACCTTGCATCTACCTTCAGCTCCTCAAGTAGTAAACAAGTTCTGTTCTGCTTAAAGTGAGCAATAGCAAAGTTAAGGCCCAGGGCTACTTACATGACTCAGAAGTGAAAGTTGCATGCCTTGAGAAGTAAACTTGTGTAGTACAGCTGGAAAAAGTACACTGCAGAAGCCTTAACACCAAATGCTTCAATAACTACTGAAATAGCTAATCAAGGTCTTGTTTATGTGCCATAAATCTTCACTGAAGATATGTGAAAGTGATGTTTACCTGGATCATTTTTTTTTCTTAATATTTAAAACAATCCAAATTCTCGAGATAACAAATGAGGCCAACATCCCCAGGGGGCATTGATAAGTAACAGGAGCATTTATGTGTTCAAAATAAAATTAATATAAATCAGTATGGCTTAGCATGAAGTTACCTATCAAATGCTCTTTTCTAGCAAATGAAAAGGAGTAGAGCTAGGGCTAAGCTAATGTAAAACTTACCTTAGTTGTGCCTAGCTATTTTAGTCTTGAAATGTAAAATTGGTAACAGCAGTTATTTGAAGGGTACAAGATTCATGTGGTTTAGTTCTGTGGAATGGGAGATTCTTTAACCTGGCCATGTGACTAAAGTGACTGTTGCTCTTATTCAGAAGTAAAATTACACTTGCTTGCATTGGGCCATTGCATCATAGAACCATTTATGTTGGAAAAGACCTCTAAAATCATCAAATCCAGATGTTACTGTAGCAAAGCCCTGCTGACCACTAAACTTTATCCCCAAGTGCCACATCCACACATTTATTTTCAATACTTCCATGGATGATGATTCCATCACTTCCCTGGGCAGCTTGTTTCAATGCTCATCCACCCTTTCAGTGAAGAAATTTGTCCTTAATACCTAATCCAAACCTACCCTGGTGCAATTTGAGGCCATTTTCTCTCATCCTGTTGCTTGTTACTTGGGAGAAGAGAACAAACCCCACCTGGCCACAGCTTCCTTTTGGGTGGTTGTACAGAGCAATAAGGTCCCCCCTGAGCCTCCTTCAGGCTAAACACCCTCAGCTGCTCCTTGTGCTCCAGACCCTTCCCCAGTCCTGTTGCCCTTCCCTGGACATGCTCCAGCACCTCAGTGTCTTGTCATGAGGGGCCCAAAACCTCTGTGAGGTCCTGCTGACTCATGACAGTGTGGCAGAGGAGCCTGTTCTGTGCCCAGACTGAGGGCCAGCACATTAATGACTGAGTTCAGCCCCTCACCATGACACAAATGGATTTTCTCAAATCTTTAAGTGTATTCACTGTTCCAGAGGTAAGAGAATGTGTTTAGAAGGAATGTTGTGTAGCTGCTCTGTCATCTACGCCTTGTCATGGAGGATAAAGGGGTTTTCTCATATTCTGGCCTTGGAGCTCTCTCCCAAAAGGTAGAGGAGACTGTATGTGTCCTGGAGGGAAGATGAGGATCTGAGGGTGGTGGAGCCCTGACCCCTGCAGCCTCCTTATCCCACGGGCTGAGGTGTCCCACTGTGGCTGCTGCCAGGAGGGGAGGTCAGAGCTGCCCTGAGAGAAGTGTAGGAATGTCCCATAGAAACATTGTCTTCATTTATTCATCCCACTCCTCTGATGGAAGACATTTCCTTCAGTACACCATAATTCCCTCTGCCTGCTGGTCATGTGGGGTCTCAAGGCCTGACAGGAAAATGTCAGCCCTCAGCAGAGCTGTGTCACTCCTGCTCTGAGTAATCCCTAATCCCATCCAACAACCCACCTTCTAGATGTCTCAGTAGCAATAGCTGCGTTCACGTGTTTAACTTTCCTATTTTGGAAAAGGGGTTAATCTCGGTGGCTGCTTAAGAAGCTGTTAGTTTAGAAAAACAATTCCCTGACTGAGAAAAGCATTTTGGTTATAATTAATTGCTTTGCTGCTGCCCACCTGGAGCTGCTACACTGAGAGGCTATGAACTGTATGTACTTAAACATCACAGTCACAGGTGAGTGGTGAGACTGTGGAAATTTGAAATGGCCAAGAAACAAAATACCTGTGGGTTAGGAACTGTATTACATGTTTGCACCAAATTATTAGCTGGGAATTCATGCATTTAATTTTTCTTTTTATTCTTCAGCAATGTGACACATTTGTGGAAAAGTTTGCCATATTGTCATTTTAATGTTTACGTTACTTACATCTCCAAGAGTATAACACCAAAAAGTGGGTAATACACAAAACTTCTTCAAATCCAGAAGAGTCTAAGTTTATTTCTTTGCTTAAACTCTGAACCTGGAGCACCTTCTCCCCTTCTTTCTTCACTGACCTTGGTATCTGCACAGCTGTTTCTCTCACATATTCTCACTCCTCTCTCCAGCTGCAGGTTGTTGCACATTTTTCCCCCTCTTAACTCTGTTATTCCAGAGGCTCTCCCACTGTCACTGATGGGCTCAGCCTTGCCCAGCAGCAGGTCCAACTTGGAGCCACCTGGCATTGGCTCCATTGGAAATACTTGAAGCTTCCAGGAGCTTCTTCACGTATTATTTAAAATTAACAATATTTACTCCCTCATTTTTGTGACATATTTATAATTAAGTTTTCAGACAACAGCATTTGTGTAAGAGCAACAGGATTTTTTTTTTGTATGTGTAATACAAAACTGTGCATCAGACTTAAATTCTATATATTGTATGTTTATCATGGAATACACAGAATGTGACATTTGATGTTTGATATACAGAACAAAGATTTACTAGATTTTGTGCAACTTCTATGAGTATGTTATTTCAAAATTAACAGTTGCATATTTAGATGCTTATAAGAAAAAAAATTGCTTATTAATGTTTAAAGAATTAGCCCTTTGTTACAAAACAAGTTTCTCACTGGTTTTGAAAAACAGTCTAATAAGTTACTAATTTTTAAAAGTACTATTTTCTTAACGAGTGCTGCAGCCTTTTTATCAGGCCTCTGTTGGGTTGTCCAACAAATCAATACAGTGCAAAGAACAAAAGCAAGTAGTTTACATCTCACAGGTGTTGCAAAATGATGCACTTTGGTTAAGAAAGCATGTTTGCAAAAGCCCTATGACCGTACCTTTTAGTAATGTTATATATCAAAACAACAGTCACGTAAAGATTACATTAAAATAATGAAGTTTATCATATTAATAGTTCGAAAAATGTATATCTTCTGAAATTTTCAGTGGGTCTGGTGTTCAGTATTAAATGACAGTATGTAAATATATATTCTAATGTATATTGCTGGACAGATAAAGCATAGAGGACTTAAACCAGAAATGTCTTGGCTCTAATTTGCAAAGGGTGAAATGAGGTAAGTGCAGAGGAGTGGTGTGAAAACAAAGGTACCAGTAGGAATGCAGCACACTTGGTCAGTTAATTCAGAAAGTGTGTTAAAGATGTCACTGTCTCTTATTTTAATACAAATTAATGGTACATGCAAAAAGAACAAGGAACTAGAAAATCAAAGAAATAGCTGGGGGTTTTTTTATTATAAATATATTAGGAGTTTGCCTTCAGTGCATGGTCAGACCTGATTTTACTGTGGGTGGCCACATGTGTTTGTATCAGGCCAGTGGTCAGTGTCTTCACCTGTAACATTGGTATAATTTCAGCACCTCACAGAATTTAGGAGAATGTTACCACAGAACAGTTGTACAGGCCAAAGCCTGTGCAAATCAAGCAGCTCTGCATCACCAGCTCCTCTGTGCTGCACACACTTGGGTGGCTGCAGGAGAACAGGCTGTGGGTTGTTTGCAGTGCTCCCAAACGGGAGCTGTGCCTGTGGGAAGCAACTCTCACCACACCTAGTGATGAAAGCTCTGGGCTTCACTGTGAAATCTGGCTCTTTCACCTGAAGCTTAAGTCATTATGGGACACGTGTCTGAATTTAGAATGCTTCTGTGCAAGATACCATTTCAGCACAGATATATGACTATATATATATATATATATATATATGAATATACATGAAACCATTAAGACTGCACTGTCCTCTGAAACAGCCCAGTAGGTTTATGTTCCATATTCTACAGCAACAGATTTTTGACATATTTGCACTGACAAATGAGATTAATATCCTTTGTCCAGAGAGAAAAGAAGTCTTTAACCTACACTTAATAAAACAATATAATTTAAAATTAACGTATTTCATCACATTCACAAAAATAGGGTAGTTTTTTACAGTTTGGAAGACTGAAGGAACAGTGAATAATTCAGGAAGACTAGTCAGAACAACACTGGAGAAAGGGTTATGACAGGAAATTAAAACCTAAGATCAGCTAAATCCCTTAGAAGGATTAAGAGGGTTTATGCATTCATAGAAAAACTAATGATTCTGCATAAATTTAAGAAACCCAGAAAAATCCTCCCACCCTTCCCTGTCTTTAATTTACTTACAGGAATTTTCCTATCCCATGCTTTGTTTTACATGAGAAAAAAACCCCAAACAACTTAGTGTAAAGGTGTATGATTTTCAGACACCTTTCTAAACGTTTTGGGGAAATTAAACATATGCAATTATTAAAAATAAAACCTCTTGCTCACTGAGTTATGTACAAACATCAACAAAAATAACATAAAATGGGAAATGTATTATAGATGCAATATTAATGAACAATAGTAGACATTTTAAATATTCGTGTATATATATAATCATGTTTTGCAGATTTTAGCATATTGCTGGAGAAATTTTAAACATTCCACTAAAATATCTTATTGTTCATTCTATGATAACACATTTTTTTTAAAGTTTCCCAGCGTGTTTCCAGAGGAATGTGAACATCCATCTGCTTTTTCAGTCACAGAGAGAAAAGAAAAGCACATTTGTGTTCCTTGGTGCTTTCTGTTTCCCCCTTGAAAAACCCAGAAGGGAAGTTCTCTGTTTTCTGAAGCAAACGTGGTGGATGATCTGTCACAGGATACTTGCTAGGATTGGAAGCCAACTTAACAGCAAAAAAAGAAAAAAGTTTCATGAATACATTTGTCTACTTTGGTAGGTGAATCTGTGAAAGTTAAGGTTGCAGAGGTACAGCTGTTTCTCTGCTGCAGTCAACGGCAAAACCACTTCCCCTCAGAGGAAGAACTTTGAACTGCTGCTGCTTAAATCAGTATTCAAAGCTAATTCATTAAATATACTTTTTGCATGGGGCTGAACAAAGAGTGATGGTAATCACGGTGGTGCTGATCAGGAGCTGCCACTCCTTGTTTTTAGAAATGTGTAAGTCATTACTCAGGTGGGTTTTTTTAAGTCAAATTCAAGTCTCTGTGCCTTTTCAGAAACGTACCCCATGTTAAATAGTAGCTACACCAATTCTGGTCACAAATTAATAAAACGTCATGAATACTACACTGAATGAGCACAATTATGCTTCTGATCCAGAGGAGGGCAATCTAGCTCTAAAAAAAACCCCCCAAACCAAGCCAAACTTTAAAACCCCCACCAAAACAACAAACCAGAAGAGTGCACTGCTCTCCCGAGGCTGACACACCAACACTGATTAACACAGCAAACCATCTCCAGTTTTCCCACAGTTTAGAGGAAGACGGGATTGTTACAAGGCACTCTTTTTCCAGGAGAAGAAAATAAGTCAGTATCAGGAACTAAGTTTGCCACACTCCACTTCATACCACAAAGAAACTTTAGTGCTTATTCCTGCACCACTGAGATGTGACTGAATTAACTGGTACCAAAAAAACCCAGCAGTGTTTTCCCTGGTGTTTTTCTGAGCAGTAACACTCACGACTGCTCGTCACCAGATTAGACTGTGCTTTGTATTTAATTGGTATTTTCTGTCACATCTTTAATTTTAATTAAAAAAATCTCAGTTATTTTAAGGTTAATGAAGTAAAAAAAGAGAAAATGTAACTGAAGGTGAATAACAATGTATGTTATGTGCATGAAAACAAATTGTTAATTCTCCATAGGATATTTTATTAGCTTGAAATATGCTGAATATCTTGCTGCTAAAACTGAATTTAAATTAAATTCAATTTTAATTTATTTCATTTTTACTGTTCAGCTCTTCAATATTCATTCTATTGGTCATGCTGAGGGAAAAAAAAAGAGTCTTTAATAAATGTTTAAAGGTTCGGATTTAGAGAAAAAAACCTGGTTGTCTAAAAATGTAAAGTGTGATACTTGAGCTAGTAAATCTATCCAAGTATTTGCAATTGCTTGTTTGACATTCTCGAGTGCTGAAAATCAGAATGCCTTCCCAATGCCTCGGGATCCAAGGAGGATCTGTTCCTCACCGTGCCTGGTCTTGCCCCAAGAGTTGAGATAAGTCAAACAGGTTCTCAAACTTCAATTTTATTAAGACAAAGACCATTATACTCCCAGCAGCAAGGAAAGAAAGCTGCTCACTGGCAGCTGTGGATCTCAGTTACCTGACTAAGGAAAAGACAGTGACACCCAATCCAGGTCACTCCGAAATTACTGCAGTAGGAATGGATGTCACCAAACATTTGTACTCAGTCCAGCCTGATACAACTGCATTCCCAGAACCACAAGGAACACGGATTTCCCTCACTGTGACTCAGTATTCACTAACAGGTTTTAACAAATAAGAATTCCAGTACTTAGAGGTATCACTTTAATGTTCCTGAGGGAAAAGTCCCTCGGTTGTGTATCGCTGGACATCTTGAACTTTTGTTGCTGTAAGAACAGAGGAAGAAATGAGAAGTGCCCTGTTAGGTGCTTGCTGTTAACTGCTCTTGCTGCAATGACCTGGGAGAGATAAAACTTTATTAGACTTACTCATAATGTGCTGTGTGTTTTATTTTTTCATATCCCAGATGAGCCTGTGATAATAGTTTATTAACTTCTGCTAAGATAACTAAGTTTTTCCTCCAGTTTGCAGATACTGGATTTTGTGTCTTAGGTAGCTCACTATTTTCAGGATGTTAAAATCAAAATGATCAATCCTTGCTTGAACATCTTGAGCTCTCCACAAGTTAAAAAATCCACTGTTTAAATAAAAATACTCAGTACTGAGGGTTACTCACAACTTTGTATATTTTATTAACCAAAATACCATGTGAAGAGAAATACATTACAAAAATTGAAATGCAGTGACTGTGGTAATCTGTTTAATAAATTAACTAAGACAAAATATTAAATATTTGTAAGAAATCAATGCAAAAACTCAAACTATTTTACTTTAAATCGTAATGTAAAAAGATAGATCTTATTCCATTCTATATTTATCCTTCTGAGATAATCAGTATTTTGTGTTTGTTATTAATATGAGCCATTAGCTCAAGCCCCTGTTAAATTACAGTTCAACTGGAAAGTTCTGAAAGGTCAAACAAATTTCAACCAGAAGTAATTCTATAACAAAAGAACAGAATTTAAACAAATTTCATTATTTCACTTAAATTAAAAATCACAATACCTCTATCACACAGTAAGTCAGGTGTCTGCCTTAGTCAGAGGTGAACAAAGCATGGAAAGCAACAAAGACTTTTTTGTAACAGCAAATGCATTGAACAAACCCAGTGATCACAAGCCCATTACTCTGTTTACAGGGAAACAAACCTGTTATACTGAATTTGGATTACGCTGAGTTAGTGCACAGACTATGAAAGACTGTACCAAGCAGGGACTTGTTGTGAGGGCAACCTTCATGTTTGAGTCTCCAAAAGGTAGGAAGAATCACAACATAAAAAGAAAGGGCTCAGTTCTGCAAAGTGAGTATTTTTTTGCATCACGTTGATACCATTGAAAGGAAAAAAGTGCTTAGTGATTTGCAGCATTGCACTGGAGTCACAAAAATAAAATACTATTTTAATGTATTATATTATTTTAACAAGGCCTGAGCCTCAAATCGCTCCAAGATAAATTAATTCCCAGTTCCCAGCGCCATCGTAACTTCTGAACAAACCTAAGAGGACAAAGTCACCAATGAATGCTATGTTTCTGCCTGAAGATGTTTTATCCAGCAACATAAGTAATGTGAATGCCATTAATATTTTCCTTTTTCTCTGCTTGTTTGCCTGTGTGTGTGACAAGGCTTCATGTGATGGTTTTTAAGTGTGTGCAGGTTTACAATCTCCCTCACACAGAAAGCACACCAGCAAACTATGGCAGTAACTCTGGGGGGGTGTGGTGTGTGCTGGCACTGAAAAGTGCTTTAAATACAAATGTCATCTACCTCAGAAAAGGTCATGAGAGTTGTCCTTTTCAGTCAGTTACCCTGACAGGAGTAAAACCTCCACTCCCACAGAGATTACTCAGCATCTTTCCAAGTGTTTCAGTCAGCTGCTCTATAAATGGGTAGATGTTTAAAATGGACCTAAGGATGTCATGGTGTTCTGAGAAGCTGTGGGTGAAGAGGAAACAGCACCTTTGTACTGCCCCTTTCCCTTCCCTAACCACCCTGAAGGAAGCAGATGCCGTTGGCTCTGTTCTCCTCACTCCTGTTCCATGTACAGACCACACAACTCACTGAAACAATCCCTGAGGAATTTTCTTTTGGATGGTAAGGAAAGGAGACATTTAAAGACTTCTTAATTAAATTAAGCCAGCTTCATTCCTAGTGAAGGAATACAGGGCAGATTTTCTTTCTGAGGAAGAAAAGACTGAAAAGACCGAACATCTATTCCCCAAGGAGAGTTGTGACATAGGATAATAAAATGCTGGGTACATCTAAAAAAGTATTTGCCCTTTTGGAGTACTATGGCTGAACTTTTTTTACACTTACAAAGACACTTGGAAAGAAAATTCTTGAGAACAAAAATGACTTCTCTAGTGAGTACCAGGGGTTTTCCAGGTGCCAGGGTGTATGAACTACTCCCAACCAAAGGCCAATCAGCATCTTACCAAAAAGATGGACTCCCCAAAAGACACACCCCATCAGCAGCAGCACGGAAGGCACTGCTCCCACCTTCCCCCAGCACTGCTATGGAGCAGTACTCCCTCTCTCTGGGAAGCTGATGTTTGGACAGAGACGCTGCCCACGCTGCTGGGATTTGCCATCTCTTTATACACGCACACAATTCTCCTCCTCGGCACCAGGGAAAGGTCGGCGCTGATGAGTTACACTTTGCTGCCCTCTGCCCCTCCCTGCAGCCAGTTACTCACTGAAATTCGATTCTCTGGGCTTCCTGTGTCAGCCCCAGCAGTCGGAATCTCTCGGCTGGAGGGGTGGCAAAGTAGACTCTTTGCTCCTCTGAATACCTTTCCTTCACCTCAATGATGTCCCTGTAGCGCCCGTCCTGCCAGTGAAAATTGAACTGCTCCAGCAACTCAATCCTTTTCTCCTCTGTGCTCACACAGTCAACGGGGGCAGGCTGCTCCAGGAACAGCACCTGAATGTCTGGGAACAGGAGGAGACCCCGGATAGCAAACCAACCGCCATACTTGGGATGGATACACACGCCATAGATCTT
Source organism: Manacus vitellinus (assembly GCF_001715985.3). Taxonomy (NCBI): domain Eukaryota; kingdom Metazoa; phylum Chordata; class Aves; order Passeriformes; family Pipridae; genus Manacus; species Manacus vitellinus. Next base: position 12,681,423 of record NW_021939546.1, read on the forward strand.
CTGGAAGAAAAAAAAAAGAAATATGTAGGATGTCTCACTTTGTCTCTAGTAAAGGTTAAACTTCAAAGCATCGAGCTTCAATGCAACTTCTCACACTCGCAGCCCTCTGCTGGAGTGCTGTACAGAGCAGAAAGGAAAGCTCTTTCCTGAACATATGGCTCAGAGCATCACTTTTCACTCCCATTTTCCCGTGCCCACACACCCCACCCTGTAACGGGGGGAGAGGTTCATTTCTGAAAATCTAACACAGAGGTTAACCAGAGTGTATTTTTTCCCCACTTATAATGCTCCAAGCAACAGGTTTGCCTTTGCACTGCAATTTATTCTTCTGCGTAGGTTTAAGACATCAAGATATTTCTCTCCATGTACGCATTTCCCCACCACCCTGAAGGATCTTGGAAGCTTCCAATTCCCACATGAAATACTTTGTGCACCTTTATGTGATCTGGACTTTGTAATTTCCTTCAAGGAGAACTAGTAACTAGTGAGTAAACAACAGTTGCACAATTCAGTGATTGCAGTTTAGTGTTTCTTCCCAGGCTGTGTTTTCGCCTCACCTTTTTCCCCCATGGATCATGCTTCACATCCTTCCTTTGGTAGTAATATGCAGCTCCAGCAACGTGGGCAGCTGTCTGTGCCAAGAACTTGGGCTTTCGGCTCGGCAGGATCTCATAATCAAACATGACATCCACCCTCTGGTCAGGGAATTTCTGGGAAAATTGGAAAACATCAGCCCAGGCTGTGAAGGTCCCTGCACAGCTGCAGGCTGTGATGGCAGAGACAGAATATGCAGGTCACCAGGCTGCTGATGCTCTTATTACCTTCATGAATCACACTTCACCCTTCCAAAGAGCACAGGCAGGGACCTGCAAGGCTCTGTCTGCTGCTGAACCCACTTGGTTTTATGCCATGAAAGCAAAAGGAATCGGTATTTCAGCTTCTTACCTCCTTCACACGTGATAAATGATAGGAAATACACTGATCCACGGGATCCCTGATTATTTTTGATCGTTCTTTCTTCACGAAAGGTTTAAGGGCCTTGTCAAACATTGAAGGCGTGCTGAGGATCACGAAGGCCAGTGTGTCGTCTGGGTAGGGGAGATGAAAGGCTGGCTGGACAACAGCATTGTACCATCCAACCTTCGGGCAAAGAAACACAAATTTCCATTAGAACAGGGACACCACTCTAGTGGAACATGCAGGAATGTAAAAAAGTGGAAGGAAGTGTAGCCCCCCTTCATTTGCAACCCAGATAGGGCAGCCAGCTCAGGGCCTTCCTTTTAAACTCAGTTGATTTGCACCCCAGGATTCAGAGTTTCTGGAAGCTGTGCAGTGAGCTGTGTGTGAGATAAGAATCAGGCACTGCATTCAGCTCCAGTCTGCCCTTTATCCAGCTCTGCTCAGAAACCTAGAGGGAAGTATGAGCAATCAGGTCTTGCCAATGCAAATCAGATGGTTTGGTTTAGATAAAGCTTTTACAGTTTGTTTTTTCTTATCATGGGCCAGAAAGAAACTGGTACTTCTGTTTTGCTCATATGATAAACTGCGTGTTTTATTTCTTCAGCAGGAAACACTTGTGTGGAAATGAAGGCTGTGAAGCTCCCGGCAGCGCTAGACCCCCCACCCAAAACCCCCAGCTCCACCCTGTGGAGTGACACAGCCACATTTTGATATTTGTTTCCAGGGCTGGATGTGTTATAACACAGTCTAGAAATGAGGGATCAAGCCAGGGCAGCGGGAAGCATGACCAGGACAGGGCTCAGATCTGCAACTGTCGGGTGGAATGGCCAAAACCCCATGCACCCCACTACTGATGCCCTGCACAGTAACATCAGTCTCTTTACAGGTTATGACAACTCCCATTCTCCCAGGGGGCCCTAAAGGTCAGGTCTAACATTCAGAGAGATGCCCAGTAAAGTAACATTAAGCCTGAAAATGCAATGCACTGATTACTCTAAATATCAGTGAAATAAATCTGAAAGTGACTTTACAGGTGACAGTGGCAGCCAGACCTGCCCATCTGGAAACACAGAGTGAAAACTAAGTTTACTATAAAGATGCATCCTTCTGTCAACCCAAGGTTTAATCAGTTTTGTGCCTCTTGTTTAGGACGCTGAATTGAATTGTCATAAGAAATTAGAGAGATGTGAATCTAAGGTTTGCTGTTTTCCCAGTGTCTATCAGTGCACCAGGGCTGGCTCTGTCACAGTGAAATCTAGAGCAAGCTGCAGGGCTAAAAGGTTTCCCTCTGGCGGCGACAGTCTTTTTATCTGGGTTCCACCCCTAATTCTGCTGCTGTGCTTTGGGAAAGCAGCATTAAATTCTCCAAATTCTGGAGACGCCACCTCTCTCAGCACCTCACTCCCCTTTTACTTCTTATGTGAACAGTACAGCAGGACACGCAAACACCTCAGGTGGCAAATACAACAACACTCCCCAAGGAAAGGGCTACATTTATTGCGGATGGATTCTTACTGGATATTGCAGATTAATCTGTATCTGATACTGCAGATTGATTTATTGCAGATCGATTTATTGCAGATGGATTTATTGCAGACTGCCCCTGGGGAGGGCAGAGGAGGAGCAGTTGGACACAGGGGGCAGAGGCAGTGGGGAGAGGCCCCTTCCATGGACAGCAGTGTCCACAGCCCATTTACGAGCGGATGAGGTGCTCAGCCCTTCAGTGTGCAGGCGCTTCCACGCTCAGATTAAAATTTAAACCTGCCCGTAGGACTCTGCCCTGATGCCTCATTGCGCAACTCCCCGGTGCCCGCCGGTCAGGGACCCGCCTGCAGGGCCCTGCGCACGCGCGGGCCGGGGCACGGCAGTCACCGCGCCCTGCGGCACCGGGCGGCCTGACCGCGCCTCCCGCGCCGCAGCAGCGGCCTCCGGGGCACCCCCAGCACCGCGGTCGCCGCAGGGGCGCCCCGAATCCTCCCGGCGGTCACCGCCCCCCCCGTGACCCCCCTAGGGCCGGCCCCGCGCTCCCTCAGGCCCCGGGAGCAGTTGACGCCGCCGCGGTTGACGTCATTACCTTTGAACGCGTGCGGCGTCGATGGTCCGAGCGGGGCCGAGACGCGCCCCGGAGCCGCTTCCGCCACGCGCCGCCTCCAAATGCCCGCGCGGGGCACCACGGGAGCGTATTCCGCCGGGACGGGATTTCCCCCCCCCCAACGCGGCGCCCCCGCCGCGTCTCCAGGGAGACGAGGCGCCGCGCAATGCACACTGGGGCGAGGACTCCATGTCCCAGCATGCTCGACCATCCCAGACAGCGCGGGCTGAGGGCGGTTCCGTCTGCTCAGGGCACGTTTTCCCCGCCCGGGGTTGTGCATATTTTTGTGTCCCCACACGCTGTTGGAGAGTCCCGCCTGCCCTTTTGGGTGGGTACTGCTCACTAAAACAGTTAGCGAGGCGGCTGCGCTCGCAATCCTTTCTCCTTCCCCATGTGAAAGCCCGTGTTCCTTGCAGCTTCCCTGTTCCTACCAACGTATTTACCACGTTGAGACCAAGGCTCGGGTTTGGATCTCCTTACCCTAATCGGTATAGCAGCTTAACATAATCTTTTACAGTTCTTGTGCAACGTTCTCCATCCAGCCTGAAGTCTTGAGTTTATTGAAGTGCCAGGACGCCAAAGCTGCAAGTTCTTAGGGACAGAATCCCTTCAGAAATGTGAATTTCTTGCTTTGTGGAGTCCCCTTATAGCTTCTAGAACCCCAAGAGCTTTTCCTTATTGTATCCATGCCCCTTGGGGTGGGAGGGCAGAAAGATCTCCTCCGTCCAGCTCCCTACTTTTTCTCTGTTGTTCTGAGATTTTCCTGCAAGGTTTAATGTGCTGGATCAGAGGTTACCTCCGGAAAATGCTTGGAAGGGGTTGTCCTCCCTTTCTCAGGTGCTGAGCAGCCACAAAGCACAGCCTTCCAAAGAACAATCTTAAGAGTTTACACAAACTCAGGATGGAAGCGTGGAGCACCCAGCAGAGGCTTGGCCACCTCAGGTAGAGGGGACGCACCTTCGGGGAATTCGGGGGATGCCCAGCCCTGTGTGCGTGTTACAAGAGAGCAGGGACAAGGCAGCTGCCTGGGAGCTGCAGGAGTGTGTCACAGGAGGGTGCTGCTGGCTGGTGGCTGCTCAGAGCTCTGCAGGACAGCTCCTGTGGCAGATTGCTTTCACAGGCGGTGGACTGGCAAGCTCAGAGACGCTGGGGACTGATCTCTCATCTTGCCGTTCTCTTTTGCCAGCTTTGGTACCTGCCTGTGGATAGAGTATTTGTCTTGTGGAGCACGGGTAGTATGGCTGTGGCTTTACTGATGCAGAAGGTAGGAGATTTGCCAGCTTTGTGAGGTTAGGTCGTCTGTTTAAATCCTGAACTGGCAAAGCTTGGAGCAGGTATGACTTAAAAGTCTGCCCTCTCCTGGAAATGACCTCTGGCAAAGTGCAGGAAAGGGATTTAGTCCTTCTGAGGCAGCTCCTGAAGGGGGTGAGCAGGCTACCCAGGGAAAGGGTCACAGCACCAAACCTGACAAGGTTCGTTTGGACAATGCTTTCAGACACATGGGGGATTTTGGGGTTGTCCTGTGCAAAGCCAGGAGTTGGACTCGATGATCCCTGTGGGTCCCTTCCAGCTCAGAATATTCTATGATTCTACGTGGCAGCCTCTGTTACTGAGACATTTGTATCCTGAGGGTTAGCATCTCCAGCTCATTCCATGTTGGCATTGACAATGGGTACCTGCTGTTCCCTTCCCAGCTGTCCTTGGAGCTGAGCTGGCAGGGTCTGAGTTAGCTCATGGCTTCCCTGAGCCATCTCATCTGCCTTGTTTCATCAGGAGTATTGCTGTCTTCTACCCAAGCCCTCTGTCAGGGCTCCACATGCTCTCCCTCATTGCTAGTTGGACAGTACTCGCATTTTGCTGTGATGACTGGACATAATAATCAGTGCCTCCAAGAAGAGGTGCTCTTTGAATTGCCTTATAGAGCTTACTCTATAGAATAAGAGCTTACTCTAATTCTTTCATCCCTCTTTTCCCTTTCTCACTGTGCTTGGCTGGTGGGAACTAGCTTTGTTTGTGCCTCAAACCCCCCCAGCTTGGCCCTTGCTCTCCCCCCACTCCTACCCAAGGGTTCTGGCCTGCTGCCTGGAGAGAAATGAGTGACAGCTCAGCTTCCTCACCGAGGATCCTTAGATGTTTTTGACTCTGTTTAATTGTATCCTCTGTCCAACCCCAGCTGCCCTCAGACAGCTGCCAGATGTCAGAACTATCACAGGTCTAGCAGAGGATTCATGTCACTGTTGCCAGCATTTGCTTCCCCAAACAGCTTTGTGCTACAGGAAAACAGCATCCAGAGAATATGTATCTCTTCCCTGGGGGAAGGCAGCAATGCCTCAGTGAGGTGTCTGTGTCCCAGGTATAGTTTTGTGGTTTGGGTTTCTTTATTATTAGGAAAAACACAACACTCTCTTTCATCTCCCTCAGGGTAATGATGATGGGCTACAGCGTGATTGGGTGTCATCATGAAGCATTTATACAAAAAGAATCATTGTTCTCAGTGTTCTCCACAACATTAAATAAATAGCACCAAAACACAACATTGTACTGGTTATAACAGAAGGGATTTTCCTTCTGTTTTCCATCCACAGCTCTTGAAACCTTTTTCTGTCCCTTTTAAAGAACTTTTGCTCCACATTATGTTGGAACCTGAGAGACTCTCACAAATCGTTTGAAGACTCATGGCAATTTGTTAACTGAAATGGAGTTAAAGGACATCTTAATTCCTTGTTTATTTTTCTGATCTTTCTAGCCCTTGACCATTAGCATATAAATGTCTGCTTTTATCAGTGGGGAAGCACCGATGAACACTGAGTCTGGAGGTCAATGTAGCTCTATTATTAGGTTTTCTTTGATAAAAAATATTGTATCAAATTGGTGAGATGTTTTCAATAATGGAACTTCATTGCAGTTCTCCTGTAATTAAATATCAATTCCCTATTTCTTTCTATAAAAGCCTAATGCTTTCCCTTATTATGTCACTCTCCCACCTGTTGTTAAGCTCGGATATGTTGTCTGTTCTGTCAACATCAGCTTAAAATGTTCCAAGCCCTCTGCTTTATCCTGCCCTGGCCTCACAGCACATTGCCTCCTGAATTTCTGCCACTGCAGTTGTTGGCTGTACTGTAAATCCGACCAGGGAGCCGAGCTGGTTCTAACAAGTGCGTCATTGTTTGGGGTTTTTGTTGTTTTTTTTTTTCCCCTGAAGTGGTGTGTTTCACAGTGCTGCTGCAGGAAAAAAAATTGTGCTGGCACAACTGAGAGAACAATGTGAACAGGGCTAGGTGGGGAGGCAGAGATTCTGCTGCCAGACTGTTCATCTCTGAAAACACAACTGAATTGCTCAGCAGAGCTGCTTCTAGGTATGATTTTGTTGGAAGCCCCATCAAAGTAGTTCCCACCCCATCCCCACCCCCAGTAACTGTTCCAGTAGGCATTGCTAAGCTTTTAAGGGACTGTCAGTGTTATCCTTCTAGCAGATCTACAGTCTCTGACCTGAACAATCAAGTGAAAAGTCTGTTCTGGAAGAAAGTGCCATCCATGGCACCTGCAAAGAAAGACAGAGATCATAGGAACAATTTCCCAGTTACTCCAATTTTTTTAACACTCTGGGACATGGTATTCCAGCCTCTCTTTGGTTTAGAGATCTCATGGTCAGGTCAGGTGTCCCGTTGTGCCTTTACAACACAGCTGACCTCTGTATGGGAAGGGTTTTGCATTGTGGCTGTGGCTTTGAGCAGAAATGAGGTGGCTGATTCTTCGTGTTTTAAACCTCCATAATGTGGAGCTGGTTGGAGCTGTTGGTGTCAAAGATGGGTGAAATACAGTGCCTGAACATCTTTGCCAATGTGTTTGCTTTCCTGTCATGGACCTGTTTTCTGCTGCCTTGTGCCACTGCCCATACCTCTGCAAGAATAAGAAAATGCTATTAAATTGGAATAGCAGCAGTTTCTTCATGAGGTGTCACAAAAGGCAGACAGTGGAGGTTTAGGCTCAGCAAGTCCATCCTTGAACTTTTGGCCTAATCCGCTGTTTGCCTAATTTCTTTTAGAAAGAAGCAAGAACTTGCTGAGAGAGGCAGAGTGGTTTTCTCCATCTTTGGGTGAGGTTTCCACCTCAGAGGCTTCATCTCCGATGAGCTTTCCAGGGCCGCAGGGATCAAGGTGCCTGAAGGTAAGTGTGGCTGAATCCTGCACCCTCAGCATCTAAAGAACCTGGCAGGGTTTTCCACAGCAATGTGGGTGACAGAGCTTTACCCTTCAGGGCATTCCAGAGGTCATGCTGATGAGAGGCACTTGCTCTGCCCAATTTTACTGAGTATTAGGCACCTAAAGGCAGGAAGGCAGTCCAGTCTGGAGCAGTGGCCTAGCACTTGGGGCCAGAGTTAAAACTTTGCTCTGAGAGCAGCATTGCTATGCCAGGACAGAGGTAACATGTGTGTGCCTGTCTGCTCTTTCATCCTCCCTCTCCGTGCAGTGTCAGGGTGATGAAAAGCTGCATGTGAGGGCCAATTATGATACTTATCACTTCCTCTGACAGTGCCAAGATACCATTTTTTAATGTGGCTCTGTTTTTGTTTTGGTGCTGACACACAGCCAGTGAGAAGGTGAAAATTGCTTACTTAAAGAAGGTTCCTTTCTCAGCCTCTTTATCCTTTTGGATTTATGCCTTGCTTTTGGGATATAAAACAACTTTGTGTTTGCATTAACACTTAGCATTAAAAGAAATCAGGAACAAAGGGCTAATGTTCCTTTAAAAGAAAAAAATTCATGCCCTACTTGAGTAAGATGCTTAAGATTCTTGTGAATGGAGGCTGTAAGGCATGTTAAACTGCCCTGTGTTCTGTTTTTCCAATTTACTAATCCTGCTGATTCAGGCTTTACTAGCAAACCTGCTACAATTAACTGCTTTATAGATGCAGTCGTAACATGTCAGGTTGCTGTTCGGGCAATGTCTAATGAGCCTGCAATTCCCATCAAGGGGTTAAGTTTTTCCTCTAACATTTATTCTGAGGCATATCAGTAGAGCCTTACTGATCAAATGCTCAAGCAAGCCCCCTCATTTAATAATAAGCAGCTAGTTACCTGTTGCTATAGTATTACCTGCAGTTATTAGGAGTAAATATTTATGTCCTAGTAGCATCAGAAACCCTGGCCAATATTACAGTAGAGGCACCCAGTAGCTGTGCTGGCAGCTTGCTGCCATACTTGGAACCATGATTCACTTACATGGGCACCTATTTTTATTTGAACTTAATGTAGCTTGCGTGGATGCTTGTTGGTATTTCTGTTTCAGTAGGAGATAAATGAGGATGTTTTTTAATAGAGTTTGACACAGGTTGCAGACCACACTGAACCAGCAGTGCTGGAGGGGCTAGACAGAGGCTGCTGTTTGTTCTTAGGTTTGGCATATGGGGTAAGAAGTCTGGGGAAGGCTAATTCTTTGGTCTTTTGGTGTAGAATGCACAAATATCTCCAATGCTGTGTTTTGAGCTGGAGGAAAGCAGTGCTGGAGAAGTGACTAGAAATAGGTGGAGTGGATGATCTCAGCAGTGACCTGACAGCCTGCCCAAACTAGAGCTAGCTGCATGACCTTTAATATTAACTAAAAGATACATTCTTTACTGTCAGGAACAACTAAAAGGTAGAAAGGATATTGTCTTCCCGAGGTGAGCAAACTCTTCTTCTTGACCTGTTTGTTATCTGGATTTCCCAGAACTGGAAGCTGTGAGGTGTGGGGCTGACCCAAGGGAGGCAGCTCAAGGAAGGGACACAGCCATTTTGATGAGTCATTCACAGACATGCCCTGTCCCACACTCTACCTGAGTCCTGAACTGTTGGCTGCCCCCTTGCTTAGACCTACACCTTATACCCCCACAGCACTGTGCTGTGTGTTCTGTTCTTCCACCTCAGGTGACAGGGGGACACCACTGATGCAGGGCCTGATTTGTGATGTGTCAATCAGCTTTTGCAGTTGCCATCTGGCTTGCACAGGGAGAGATGCTGTGGTGCCTGGCTGCAATGGGAGTCAGAGAATTCCTGGCTGTGGTCCTTTGTTTCAGCCCTCTCACATCTTCTGAGCTCTCACTTGGTGGACCTGAACAAAGTGAGAGAATTTAGTATGTTGTCTCAACTAATGCCTTCAAATGGTTTGCTCATTTTTTTGTTTGTTTGTTTGGGTTTTTTCCCCCCAAATATACTGTAAGTTTTGGGTTATGGTGGATATTGTTTAAACTGTTAGCTAGCTAAAGCTCTGGGATGTGTAGCTGGGCTTAGATTGTGCCTTTTAGGGAAACTATGTACAGCAAGAACAGAACAGATATAGACTCACCATAGATTTACCCTGTCTGACAAGACCCAATATGGAGCAGCTGACTTGACAAGTGCTGGTAAATTGCTTCCTCTTGTGTGGCACAAAACAGGCTGAGAAATTTTGTTATTTGAACAGAAAGTTCCATGAGGACCATAAAGGGGAGGCTGCTGGTTTGTTTTATGAGAATAGAGTGCCACAGTGACAAAAAAAAGGGCCTTGTGAAATTTCCTAATGTGGTTTGAATTTTTTTATTCCATTTGGCTCTGAGATAACCTAATTTTAGAACTGCTGTCTGGTGGAGGAGAAGGGAAGAGATCAATGAATGACACTGACTTCAGAAAGCCTTAAGACTGTGGAGAAAGAGGACAACAGACTATTTGATGCTGGAGGCTTTGTAGTTTAGCAGGTGGGATAGTGCAGGAGGATAGCTCTGAGGCATTCCCTTTGCTCCCTGCTTCTCAGTCAATACAAAGGACTTTGGGATGTGGCACAGAGTCAGGGATGCTGTGAGGGGAGTCCAGCAGAGCACTTAGGACTGGTTTTAAAAGCAGAGTCTGGTGACACCGAGAGTAGCAGCAGGACTCATCAAGCAGAGGCTTGAACACAGATCAAGACAGGACACAGTGGCAGAGGCTGCTCCTGTGAACTCCATCTCATTCAGTTGCATGGACTGTGGCTTCCCAGAGTTCAACTCTGCTTCTTAGAGCAGATCTGAATGTGTGAGCAGCCCTTGACAGATCACGGGAAGGGTGTAAAAGCCTGCTCGAGTGGCTTAGATCCCACTGAAAGTGAGCTGTAAAGTGACTTGGAGCATCCATGAAATAGACTGAGCAGGATGTGAGTGACCAATTCCCTGTCACTCAGTGTGGGCCACCAGATTAGACTCTGTAAAATAAAGGGAGCTCTTTTCCCAGTGCTTCTCTAAGGCCTTTGAGAAAACAGGTTCCCTTTCTGCTAGACAGCCACAAATAGTACTGTACACAGTTTCTTCCACCAAAAACATAGCCTTCCACCTACAAATACTGAGATCCTTTTTAAAAAGTAGGCAGAATTTCTCATCCTGCCCCCAAGATTATCAGAAGGGAAACTGAAACAACGATCATGTCAGTGTCTTGATTTGCTGGTGTTGTCAGAAGGCATAGCCAGGATTAGCACAAAGGAAACCTGTGCTAATTTTGCAGCTGTCCCCAGCGAAAACCTTCTCAGTCAGAATCAAATGAGTGTCTAAATCTGTCTGAAAGGCATGTTTCAGAACCCATGAACCTTGTCTTGTTCCAAGCAGAACCTGCAATTTAGCATCAAAACTTTCAGGAGTTCGGGCATAACAGCAAATTTTAAAGAAAACACTGAACAGGGCTGACAGCTCATCTCTCTTTCTACAGCTCCAAGATAGACCAGTGTGAAAGGAAACACTAATGCTTGTGAGAGTCATCCTGTGGCAACTGATGTGTACTTCTGAAGGAGACAGGATTAAAATAGGGGAGGGGAGAAGTTACCCTGCGGGAGATTGTCAACAGATGTTCCATTGTAGTTCAAAGAGCACTAGCAAAAGGCTTCTGCTGCAGGGATATATTAATTCTGGGCAGTTCATCACAGGGAGACCTGTTTTATGACTGGGAGGATACCAGAAGGTATCTTACTTAGTTACCATAAGGGAACCTACTTAGCTCTTTATTTGAACTGTGGGTGGGGAGTCCGGTCTACCTGCAAACAGAGAGAGGGCTGAACAGTAGGAACAAACACGTACTTATTTTCTTCCAGCTGTGACCACTGTCAGTCTGATCAAGATCAAGCTGGTTTTGTGGTTCAGGGGGTAATTTGGATGATGGGTCATTCAACAGAAAAAAATATTGCAGAGGAACTGAGGCTAACCATTGTTAAACGGCTGGGGCACGTGAGGCAGACCTGTGTTGAGTATGTCTTTCAAGTATATTTATTAGACAGGAAGTGGGAACAAGCACAAGGAAAACTGTGCAGGCTGCCAAGCAGATGAACAAATTGATCCCTTTGTCTTTAAAATGCACAAATCTATCAAGTTTGTCTAACACCCTATCTACGCTTCTTTCCTGAAATAGTTAAAAAGATTTCTTATAAAAGTTTACTGATGTTGCAGAATCAGCTATGGTGGGGGATCTAATTCCCAAGCACTGTATCACCAGGCACAATTAGAAAGTCGTATTCTGAGTTAGGTCTAAGTGCTTTATCTTCTGAGACTGTTTTGAAGTTGTGCTTTGGGTGAAGGTTCATTTTTCTCAGATCTGTGAGGAAAAATGTCCCCTGTAGCATTAAAGTGAGGAAGAGTCTTCACTGAAGTGTGGTTGGATAGGGAAGTTTGAAGTCCTTTGTTATGCTTCAATTCTGGGGGGTTGAACAAACAATTTTGGGAGCCTAATACTGGTGGAGACACTCATATTTGCAGTCATGGTCTTCCAGCTTTGCTTATCACTTAGGTATGTATCAGGAGGACTACAGATTTGGCTTTTTTATGCACAGGAAGTGCAAGACTTTTTTGCCTTGTGGGGGATGGAAGGGAATATTGGAAAGAAGATTCCTGTTTCACTTCTGCTACGAAGTGAAACAGAGGTAGCAAGTAGATGGGAACATCCCTGGCAGAGGCTCAGGAGGTTCACGTAGAAAAACTCTCCCCTTCCCCCATGACAAATCCACATTTATACCACTTTGAATGTAGTAGTAGAAATTTAAGTATAAATAATGTGGATTTGTGCAGCCTCCTGTTTCCTTCCTAGGTGTCTGGGAAATGACAGTAGGCATGTCTGTTCTCCCCTGGGATGAGAAGAGTACCAGCTACGAAAAGCTTCCCCGGTTCTGCACCATTTCGTAGCCTTCATTACTGAAAACTTACTGCTCTTCCTTCCTTGGCTTGCTCCTGCACCTCTGCTCCATGGATCAGTGGAATGCCTTTTTCATTCTGATTTAAGTGGTAACAAGCACAGGGGACTGTTATCCGTGGGAAATCCTTATGGGACTGTGGGTCTTGTGAGACCCACACACTGCCTTGTCCACTCCAGTGCTCCTCGAGGCAGTTGCTCTGCCTCTGAACAGTGTCTTTAGCCTTGTTTACAGACTTGCAGGGTGACATGATGGTTAAATACACGGTGTCTAAACCTAAAATACAGGCACTGAGCCATGAAGGACAACTGAGTGGGCAGAGAACTGGCACGTAGCACAGGTAACCCTGCCCTTGGCACAGTAGCTCTAGCACTGTCACTTTTCAGCTGCTCAAATCCCTTTCCCTTCAAAACATGAGTCTGGAGAGAGGAGGAGGGGAGGGCAGAGGTGGCACGTGGGTCTCAAACTCTGCTTTTCTTTTTCCTGGGTTTCTTTCCCTTCTATTTAGCTTTAAACCTAAGTGATTTGATTCTTGGTCCCTTGCTAATTAATAATATTAATTAGCCTTAATTGTCTTAACCCAGGAGGCATTAAAACTAAACCTCATCAAAAGCAAGAGCTGTGTTCAAGGGGAAATGCAGAAACTGGCAACAGTTGATTTCTGGTTCTGTCAGTTTGCTTTGCTGCACTGGAAAGATGAAGCCCACACAAGCAGCCCGTGGTCCATCTCCAAACCTGGCCACCTCAGAGACTGAATCACCTGGCTGGGAGGTCAGAGCTTGGATGGGCGAAGGCAGAAAGCTTCATTTCCAAGGGTGGCTGCCTGCACAAGCCTGTCCTGCTGCTGCCTCTCCAGCTAACACAGACCTGCACTGTGCAACCTCTCCAACAAGGCAGCTCAGCAGTTTGTTCTGCAGAGAAAGAATCAGCTCTGAGGGGGGTTGGTGGTAAAAAGGCAGAACACTAGAAACTCCAACGTAAAGCACCAGAATAATGCTGACTTTAGACCTGAGAAGTCTGGCTTAGTTGTGGCATGTTTGTTCTGTTACTTATTCTGTTTTGTGTGGTTTTATGTTGAGTCAGGACTGAAATCTCTGCAGGGTTTAAAGTTCACCCCCATGTCTTCAGATTACTCAGCAAGCAGTTTGCTAGGCTATGAAATCTTTGCTCTCCCCTTGCACTAGATCTCCCAGGGATTTGCTTTTCTAGATTTGTTGTGGGAACTCTTTAAAAAAGAGCGTAAGCCCAATGACCAAGTAGTTTCACTCGCCACCTTTTGTTTTTGCAATAGAAAGTTGTGTAATGCAGTCTATATGACATGAGCTGCCTGATTTTGCCAAAGTATTCTGACAGCTAGGAGAGACTATTAGCTCAGGAGAGACTCCTACCAGGTCTTTAGCAAAAGCTATGCTTTTGAGTCCCTCCCTCCCTGTGGGTCTGAGCTCTGAAGGGAAGAGTTCAAAACAGCTATAAAGCTAAACAAAGAGAAGTACAGGCCTTTCAAATTGCTTTGTCTGCTGTACTATAGAAAGAAGCATGACAGATGATGCTACTTAGGTTTGGATTAGGCTGGCTTTCAGGATATTTCTCTAAATAAGGTTTGGGGTTATAGTTGACAACGGAGGAGAATATCTTCAATCAGAGGCAAAGGAAGGGAGTCTAGAGGTGTAGGTTACATTATTTGGTCTAGTGCGGTTCTCTAGGACAGATTTCATCTGATTTAACTGTATAGAAATTAATCTCAGTCAACCCAGACAGGGAATGACCCTGACAAGAAGGAACACAAGCAGGGGGTGGTGTCCTTCTGAATGCTCAGAGCTACAGTTCATAGCTGTCTGGCATTTTCTAGTATCAGCCTTGTGAGTCTTCATGCCCCGGACTGCTGCTGTTGAACCTATGACAGGATTCACTAGGATCTATAAAAGCTTTTCAGTTAGATGTTTGCAATGAAAATATGAGGACTGAGACAGCTTTGGCATTTGTAACTTTATTGCAGAAAAAAAAAATCCACTATCAACATATTTTACAAAGAAAGTCGCACTTTGGTGTTGGGCGAGTTTTCTTCCTCACCCCTTTCCCCTGGACAGCGATGCGTGGGAAACCAGAACAACCAGCCCCTGCCCTTTTGATTGTGTGCAGAGACACTTTCCAGCTATGCCAGCCTGCACCAGTTCCAGCCAGGATGGTGTTCTATTTTCCACGACTAACTTGCCAACTTTGTGCCGAAAACCAGTAGCACCCTGCCCTCCGGCAGGGGAAACAAGTCTGTAGCTAGGGAGATGGCTCTGTGCAGACAATGCTGGATAAAAAAGCTTTGGAGTTGTGACAACTGCCCTTTAGTTCTCATGCCACAGTAGGAGAGAACCAACCCTTCTTCCCTATGTCATTGGGCATCCTTACAAAGCCAACAGCTGAACCCAAACTGCACTGCAGCCATTTGTCAGTCACTTCGGAAGGAGTAACACAGGGAGGAGGAACTGCTGCCTTGCCCAGTTCATCTATCTGACCCAGGCCAGTTCTGCTCCATCTTTGGGCTTTGCAGATAATTTGGGCCCTGCTGATGGGGAAATTCCCCTCTTCCTGCTACAACAAGCAATAACAGCACTGTGAAAAAAAAAGGTACTTTTGCTAGTGAGGCCTGGTATCTGTCCTTTGTGGGGTCAGTGATGTTGCTACTAAAAGGAGAGGAGAAACTGAGGCTTGTAAGAGCAATGTGGCAGATAATCTCTAGCCCTTGCTGTATCCTGAGGGAGCAACTGGCTTAGTCAAAAGTCAAACACTCTAGAGAAGGCATTCCTATTTACCTGCAGAGAAAAGTGAGCTAGGAAACAGGAGCAAGTGTAATTACATGAGGACTGTCATGTCACACACAGTCTGGTCTTTCTAAGGTGAGGGCACCAAAAGATCCTTGGACTTACACTCAGAGGCTCTGGTCTGTGGGTTTCCTTGAGGGGCCTCAAGAGCCTTGGATGCAGTCTAAAGCAGTGACATTTTGAGGCAAAAGTGCAGAATCTAATCAGCCTAACACCTAGAAAGGGAACGGGAGGAAGGCACCTACATCCAGGATCTGTCCTCGTGATAAGACACGGACTGGCTCAAAGACCAATATCAGAAGGTAAAGGAGCTTTGACCTTGCATAGCACAGGAGGGACAGGGAAGCAGAGCAGTCTATTATCCTCCTGGTAGGTGTTTCAGGATGGACAGTGCCAATCCTGGGACTAAAGCTGAAACAGGAACAAAAAAAGTGCAAGAAAAAAACCCCAAACAAACAACCTTAAAAATACAGAACAAGAGGGAGCCCAAGAGAACTGATTTCCACATCCTGGGCTCCCTCAGAAAACAGCAGTCTCCTTTGTTAGCACTGTGCTGACGCCACCAGTGTTAAGAGCCCTTGTTGGATCACTTGCCCACCTCCTTTGAAACCAGCAGCCACCAACATGGACAGAAAAGATCCATGCAGAACGTGATGGCAAAGGTTGTCTTGGCTAATTGGTCACCACACTAAGAGGAGGAGGCAGCTCTTCAGGGCATTATTTTGAGAAGAGCCTGGAGGAAAGGGCCAGACTTGGGCTCTGATTCGCAGCATAGAAACTTCAACACTGAACTATTTAAAACGTCTAAAACGAAAAACCATCTGAAAAGGATCTTTCAGTTGTGTGCAAATCATAGCCCCTCATTCCTTGGCAGATCATCTGGGACCAAGTCCTCAAGGCCTTTTCCTCAGGGAAGTTCAGCTGGCCAGGCAGAGGACAACCTGGTTGCCTAGTAGCTGTAGAGTGAGAGAGGGGTGTCCTCCATCATGTCATCCTAGAAGCAGAGAAGAGTGCTTTAATGAGATGTCTGCACGATGGCAATGCGGTGCCAGCCTGGAAGAGTGCTGTGCAGGCAGCACAGCCTTCTCTCCACACTGTCACAGTGTGGCCATCTGCCCAGCAATCCACCTAAATGCTGTCCCTGGGCAGCTCCTGGATATTTGGACTGCCACTCTCCCTCCTGCTCCAGCAGTTGGAGAGAAGAGGTGTGTGCAGGAACTGCCTGCCTGCTGCAGGGATGTGGAGAACCCCGGCTGTTGAAACCTCCACTCTTGAAACAGCATCAGCTTGCTTGCTAGCTCCCATACTCCTCTGTCCCAGAAAGCACAGTGTGTTAGTTGCAGCTTCCCCAGAGCTAATTAATCCTATAAAACCCTAATATTTTTTTTACATTCCCAAAGGGTCAAATGCAGACAGACAGACAGACAGACAACGCCTTGGAGCAAAGCACAGAATCTGCTTTGTCACAGTCACAAAGCAAATATATCAGAAAACAGGAGAAGAGGCTAGGAAAGTGTCATTTCAGGACAAGTTTGGATGGAGCTCTCCTTTCTCCCTCTATTTAACCTCTTAGCATTCCCCTGCAGAGTGAGGGGAAGGCAGAGAGCTTCTTTAGTGCCCAACCTTGAGACTTGCTGTCTTGATTCAAACCCTGGATGGAAGGAGAGGGACCTAAGAGGGAACAGGAGTGTGTGATCAGCATTGCTGCTGCTGCAAATACCCAAAGCATTGCTAATATAGTAGCAAGGGAACTGCAAAGCAGTCAGTAGCAAGCCAGACCATGTCAGGCTGGGCTGAAGGCATGACTCACCATGGGCAGGTCCTGCAGGCGCCGGAATTCCATGCGGTTGTTGTGCTGGCGGTACCTCAAGAAGCCCACCAGGCCGAGGATGCCCACCATGACAATGAAGACGGAGATCACGGTGATTACCAAGGGATCAGCCCTTGTTGTATCAGCCAAACTGGGTTGCTCTGCAAGGACACCAAGGGAATGAGGCCAAAGGAGAGCCTTCAAGGGCTGGAGCAGCAAAGCTTTGTCTTTTCTGGTTCTGCTCAGTGCAAGCATGAGGCAATCTGAGGTAGCCCCAGCCCTTTGTTATGTTTTATGAGAGCAGGGACAAAAGCAGAACATTTACCTGAATTTTCATCATCACCAACATTCAACACAGAAGCTTTCTCATGTCTGGGCTCTGATGACTGCACCCGTGCAGATGTGCTGGTGGGCATGGCAGCTGTGCTGGCAGATGTGGAGCTGGTCATGAGGGGTCTCACCGTGGCAGTCCTGGAGGCGGTGGCAGAGGACACGCTCTGTACGGTGGAGATGGGAGCAGAGAAGGTTCTGGGCTCTACAGTGCTCTCCTCTGTGGCACCCACAGGGCTCGTTCCTGGCCTGGTTTCAGACCTTGCTGCTGTGGGCCCCACGGTCTGCTCATCAGAAGGCCCCAGCTGAGAGCTGTTAGTTGTTGCTGCAAAATAGGAATAAGGAGTTAATTTAAAGGCTAAGTGCAAGCACACTGTTCTGTGGAACTGGGCAAGATGGAAGCAAGGCTGTAAGGAAGATTGCTGGGACTACAGGAATACCAGCTTACTGTCAGTCCCTGGGAAAACAAGCAGGATTGACAGAGAAGGCACAGCTGAGCCACACTGTAAGTCACAGTGCTTAGAAAGTCCTCTTGGTTTTCGTATGTGCCAATCTGCAATAGCAGCCAACCTCAGCTGGACCCACAAGGCTTGTCCTTGGGGACAAAGGACAAGCTCAAACAGCTCTGCACACAGCTGAGGGTTACCCCAGAGCAAGACACTGGGAAAGGTCTCTCATCTCTCCTTATGGGGAGCACAAAGGGGGCTGCCCAGGGACTGGGGCTGTGTTGTTGTATCACAGACCCTGTGACACAAGCCAGGGCAAACGATGAGATTGCGCATGAACACCGTGCAAATCAGGGGCCAATCAATATCTGTCTTGCATTAGGGGGGTGTGACAGCCTGGCAGGCCCCAAGGTGGGCAAGACTGGGATCGTAGACCCTATAGCCAGTCCCCACGCTGCTCAGAGGGACCCAGGGTAGAGGCTCTCAGAGTTGCCCAGGGATGGATGGGCTGATGTTTGTGCCTGCCCATCTCCGTGCTTTGTGCTAAGGGAGGGTGTGCTGCCCCATTCTTTAGGCAGCAGGGAAGGCTCCTGCTGAGCCTCCAGCCCTGGTGCCAGAGGAGCACAGCTGGGCAGCCCTGCTGAAGTATGTTGTTTCAGATGAGACATATAAAGGATGTCCCTGCACACAATCACTGTCCTCATCACAAAGCAGCCAGCCCAATTAATACATAATTGACATGGTTTACAAAGAGGATGCTGAACTAACACCTCTGCAAGTCCCACTGAACTGGCTACACTTAATGGCTCGTTCCCTTCTCCCTTTCTCCAGTTTCTAGGAGAGTGCTCAGATATTTCCAGGCTGAGCATCCTTGAGGCAGGACTTTCTGCACAGGCAGTAAAGGCAAAACCTCACCCGGCACAGTGTTCAGAGGAAGTGAGGGGGTTGCACTGGCGGCCTCATCCGTTTCTTCAGTTGTGCTGAAAGGCTCTGTGGCTTCGTGGCTGGGCTGGTTTTCTTCCAGAGTGCTGGCAGTCAGTGTAGGGGAGGGGATTTCAGTGCTGCTGTTGACTGATAAGCTCATATTGTGGTGCTCAGGATGTGTAACTGTGATGTCCCCAGGGCTGGCAGTGGTGGAAGCCTGCAGTCTCTCTGCCTTGGAGCCCGCCATGGGGGTGGTAGGGATGAAGCCATTCTCCACCTCTGTAGTGTGGGCCCCAGTGGTACTGAGTGTTGCAGAAGTCAAGTTTTTCTCCAGGCTTGTCTGAGGAATGGCAGTAGTTGCTGGACCAAAGTCAGAAGCTTCCCTTGGCTGATGTGAGGTTAGCACTGTGCTAGGAAAAGGTGATGGTGTCTCCAAGGTCTCTCCTGTCTCCTGTCCCTGTCCTATGGAACAGAGTTAAGAACGAGAAGTTTGTCAGAGATCCCACACTGAGAGGAGAAAGAAAGCAGAAGGACAGAAATAGAACCTTTTTATCCCCTTAACTCCAAATCCAGCACAGATTCACACTCGGGAAAGGGATTCAATAGCTACTCTGTCCTCCTGGCCTTCTGAGGCCTGAGATCTGCTCTAGGTGACCTTCCTTTACCCTCCTCCCCCTCAAGCCCTGTGTTCTTGTTCTGCGGGGTCAGCATCACCAATCCCTCTACCCTAGAGCAACCACAAAACATTTTTCAATTATATGGGTTTGTTAAAAGTACCACTTGAGACCTGATTCTGTAGGAAATTTTGATAAGTCTTCCTTGGCTCATCGAGAAAGAAACAAAAGTGGTGCTGAAAAAATACACATGAGGAAAACATGTAGACCCTCTAGCTCCCTCAGCCTGATGAAGTGGAGGAAAGTGATATTTAAAAAGTCTGTGGCTGGCAAGGGTAAAGCATATATTGTGAGTCATTGTAGTAATAGTGTGGAACTACTGCTAGAGGGAGAGGTAAAATGGGCAGCAAGAGAGTACTACAGCTAACAGGGCTGTTGGTGTTGAGAGTCGCCTTCATGAGCTATTTACAAACACATCACCAGCATGAAGTGCAACTATTGTCACAGAAATGAGGAGCTACTCAGCCTCCCACTACAGCAGAAAGGGCCAGCAAGCAAGAATTTCTCCAGATCCACAGGTGTTAGACAGTGTGACAGCATATGGGAGGAGGAAAACCACAAGGCTCTTACACAGCCCCTTCATTAACACGGATCCTGTGAGGGTTTTCCCGGGTGTAAACAGGAAGAAAACAGAAATGTAGCCACATCAGGATGGACTGTCCAGACAACTTAAAAACCACACAGTCAATATTTTGATGATTTCTATTCCAGTTTCTACTGAAGTCACAGCGGCCTGATGAGCCAACTATACAAAAAAATAAAGGTACTGAGGCAAATCCATCATGCCCCTCCTGTCCATCATGTCCACGGTGAAGAGGCATCCAAAACAGATGCCATCACCAAGAAACATTCATCCTACAGCACAGGATGAAAGGTACAAAACCCACTTTTGTACTGCTTTGGGGAAATCTCAGTAGTTTTTAAAAGCTTTTCAGAACAGACACAGTTATCAGAGCTCTTCTCCAGCTACAGCACTTAACAGGCCCTAAAAAAAGACACAATACGCCTCTCTCGAGACCTTTGCAGTATCCTGACCAGTTGGAGAATTCCAAACCTCAAAGCAGCCTGACAGAGCTGTGCTTCCCCGGCCCAGGGCCTCAGTCCCAGGAGGGCTCCCGCAGGGATGCACAACCCTGTTCGGCACTTTTGGAGAACAAGCTCTCACGGGGAGCCCCAGCTGGGGCAACTTAAACATGAAGACCAAAGGCGTAAGTGATGCTCCCTTTGGCCTCGCCTGGATCCAGCTGTCCGTGGCCAGAACGTGCCTCCAAATAAGGCAAGCTGCTCTTTGGAACAGAGCTCAGGCACAGGATATGCTTACACTAGTAACACCTGGAAGGAAAAGAGCTGAGCACCGTGTTTCCTGGGATCAGGCACCAAAATACACAGCTTTTCATGTGACAATTTCCAGCCCTAAACCCATCACTGCTATTCAGCACGCTGCCCGCTGGGTGAGATCCCACCAGCTCCAGAGCGTGCGCTGGGCAATGCTGACGGATCCCGGCTGGGCACTGGCGGATGCTTGCTCAGTAAACACCCAACTGCTGCTCCCACGCAGCAAGAGACACACACAGAGCCGCGCTGTCACCGTGGGGAAAACAGGAAAGGTGGTGGCCAGATGCCCAGCCAGTGGCAAGCCTGGCTTTCAATAGCTGGCCTGTGCCCGGAACAGCCTCTCAGGAGGTGGCAAGCCATGACTGAGGTCATGAAGGGGAAAGATTTGTGGAGAGCTGTCTTGCAAAAAGGCCTAAGTGACTCTGAAACCATCATGACAGCTTCTGACTAGAAACGGAAAGCCAGAGAGAAGGTGGACAAGTCTGGACTCCACACACAGGGCACCTCCCCACAGTGTCAGGAACTGGCAGCCCTGCCAGAAGGTGCTGTGGGACAGCAGTGTTTGTGGGGACAAGCAGCTTCCCCTCACCCCGCTGTCTGCAAGAGTAGTATTTCCCTAAGCTCTTCTCTCCAAGTAGCCACACATCTGTCTCCTTCCCACAGAACTGTCTGGTGTCCAGCACTGCCAAGGAAGTGGTTCCCTGGCAAATGGGCCACTCTGGCCCAGGCCTGGTGTAACACAGCACTGCAGTTTGTAAAACCTGGTTTGTAAAGAATTGCAGAAAAGATGTTAAAATTGGCAGGTGAGGAGCAAGGGAGTCGCTGAGAGGCCTTTGAGCAAAGCAGGTGTTGATGGCACCTGGATTAGCAGGTCATCCAGCCCAGCACATCACAGCACCCCCAGCTCCAAAAACAAAGGAGGGCCTGATAAAATGGAGAGCCTAATCCAGACTCACACAAAGACTCAACCCATTAAGAGATGATGGTGGAAAGACAGAGAAGGGAAGGGCCAAAGAAACAAAGGACTGTCAGTAAATCCTGATCACCCGGGGACAGACAGACAAAACATGGCCATCAGGGGACAGACAGACAAAACATGCCCATCACTCGTCTGTCAGCTCCTAATAAGGGCACATCCAAAGCCACCAAGCACAGCACCTGGGGAAACCTCCCATAGGAGCAACTTGGTACTTGTGAGCTGTGGGTGTTAAAGACTGCAAGCACAAATGACTTCTGTCTCGGTTTTGTTTTAAAATAAAAACACCTCCCCAAAGGCCCTTGCATTAAGATTGCTACATCGTTGCTGCAGTGCCACAGCTTTGTTTACCACAGTTTCATCACCCAAAAAGGCAACCCATTCCCACCCAGCTCCAGCGCAAACCCTGTGGTACAGTGGGGAAAGCAGAGTGCTGCTGTGGCTGGCTGTGCTGGGGGAGACCCAGCAAACCCCGCACCAGCTGCGATCCTCCAGGGTCCAACCCCCGGGGTCTGCGCTGGATCTCCGGTGTCCAACAGGTCGGGAAATCCCCAGCTCCAGCGCTGTCGCTGCTGCTCCAGTCACTGGGCAATGTTGGGTTTAGGTGTTTATTGGTTACCCATAGAGACGCAGGTCAGAGCTCGTTCCTCTGGCGTCCTCCTGGAGCTCTGCTTCCTGCACCACACGCCAGGTAAGCCGTGCCCGTACTGCCTAAGGCATCACCCTCATCAGCTCCTGGAGACAAGAGGGAACCGTGTCCTTCTTGTCTCAGATGGAAAGGGAAGGAGTTAGTGTGGATGCTTCACTTTCTCCAAGTGATCCTCCAAGGCCTGACAGTTGCAGCAACCCAGCACAGCTGGCAAAGGTACGCTCATCCTTGGATCCATAACAAAGCAGATACGACTGTACCAAGCAAGAGCTCTGGACATAACAGCATCTCTGTTTCCCTGACAGGGAACCAAGTGTGGGCCTGCTTTGGTTACACTGCAGTGCCTGCTGAAGCAGAGCTGGCTGCTGGTCCCCTGGCTACAGCCCCACTCATGCCCCCTGTCTGTACTAACCTCCAGGCTCAGCCTGTGCGTGGTGAGAACCAGAGATTCCAGACCACATTAGGGCAGTGCTGGTAGATTTGGAGCAGCAGCTCCCATCAGACTGTGCTGACTGCAGTGACCTCTGTCTGGGAAACAAGAGGGGCAAAGGAAGAGGGCGGCCCCAGGGGAGGAGGGATGCAGCCAGCCAAGAAACCCCTGCCTTGGACAAGGATGGGAAACACTCCCAGCTCCTTGAAGGAAGGGAGGGCTCTGAACATCAGCCCACGGCTTCGGCCCCTCTCCAGCGCTGCCTGACACCACTGAGGGCTCTCCATGCCATCAACCCGAGCTCCCACCAACTCCAAAGCAGACATGGCAAAAATATGCCATAACGGAGAGGAGTGAAGGAAGCCAGTTCTGCGGGAGACAGGGCCATTCCTGCCTTGTGCTCCCTGCCCGTTTCAGGGCTGGGGCCAAGTGAGGGGACAGGGAAGGTTTGCACAACGAGCACAGAGCATTGCTGCTGTGTCAGGGCAACAACGCAGAGCAGAGACATGCCCTCCATCCTCTGCCACAGCAGCCACCCCACTAGTTGTTTCTCAGAATAAAACAGTGACACAGAGCAGGGCCTCAGCTGGACCAGCCCATTATGAGCTCTGGCCACAACCCTCATGCCACAGTCTCAGCAGCATCCTCTGCTCCCTCCTTCCTGTTTCAGCCAGAAACAGCAGCCTAAGCTCCCCAAAGGTCAACACAAATCCAAGTCCTATCCATAGACTTTACCACTGTTTCTAAAATCTCTCTTAGGATGAGATGGAGGAGAGCCACATAAGGCAAGGAACGCCATGGCAGGCTGGCTGATAGGGCTCAGGGGGAGCGGGGCAGCAGGGTGCAGGCTGCAGCCACTGCTGGAAAAGGTGCAAAGAGACCAAAGAGCTGAGCACAAAGATGAGAAAGGATTCACTCAAGATTTCAGAAAAAGTTCCTGTGGGAGGAGGACTCCCTGGTGTGGATGTATCCTCCTGTGCAGGCTGTCACTGTCTGAGGGCAGCACCTCGCTTAAATCAGCTTCCTACAGAGTGCATGTCAAACCACTGCTCTGATTCATTGAAAAGGCACTCAAACCCTTCTACAATGCTATTTTGGTGCATTAAATGAATTCAATGTCCATTTAAGTTTAACAGATCCAGCTGCAAACAAACCAATAAAGTGGAAAAATAAAATGTTTAAAAAGTAACAGTGTAAACTGTAACCTATATGTATGAAAGCAATTACATCCTATTGCTTAGCAAAGTACTCAATTAAGCGTAGAAATTATCTTTGGTTGTCAGTTATTACCATTTCATGGTTACCAACCAACGGTAATTACGCAACCTCTTCAAGGAAAAACAGCTTGAGTATAAATGCAAAAAAACCCCATATAGTGGGATTTAAAACCAAGGCTCTTCATTTAATTTAAAAGCAGAACTGGAATAGCTGCTAATTAGATACTAGCCAAGCCTGATGTCTTCTTTGAAAAAAAAAAAACCAAAACAACACCCAAACAACAACCAGCAGAAGAGATTTCTGGAGCCCTTCAGGAAGGTGCCAGATGCACCCAGGGATGCTGTAGAGCAAACACCCTCATTGCAAGGAAAAGAGGCTCAGAGACGTGGATCCAATACGAAAGGCAGCGCTTTGCAAACTCAGCTCCAGCTCCAGCTCGATACCTTGCAGGACCTCGATGGAGGCAGGATACCAGTGGGCTGCATTTGCCACGCCCTCCAGCGCTCTCCCTGACAGGGCTGATGCTTGGACTGTCCCCATCCCTGCAGAGAGAGGCTGGACAGGATCCGTCTGCTGCGAGGAGTCTGGGCGTGGGGCGTAGGCTCAGATCTGACCTTGAAGCCTGCCCCCAGTGAAGCTCTTCATGGCAGCGGTTAATTAACTGGACCCCACGTAGCCTCTGCGAGCTGTTGTGCAGGCAGAAAACTGGGGGGGAGGGGGGCTGAACCAGGAGCTGCAAAGCAAGGTCTGAGGTAAGAGACGGGAATAGAAACCAGGTCTCCTGACCGAGAAGCTCCTTCCAGCCCCATAGGCAGGTGGCCACGAGCAGAGCACGAGACAGGGTCAGATTAGATACAGGGTGCTGAGTGAGTGTGGTGCTGGGGAGACACAGCCCAGCACCCAACCAGCCCAGGCAGGAAGGAGGAAGCCTCCCGGGGGCATCTGTGGATGCCAGGCTGCAGGCTTGAACTCCTGGGGAAGTAAGAGGGGAGGCAGTGCTACCACCTTCACTGATGGCACTGTGTTTGGGACAGGGACAACCAGGCAACAAGTGGCATGGCACAGCAGAACAAGAATTGTGAGAACACGGATGAGCAGCCCTGGGAATGGCACCATAAATGCCAAGCACAGGTATTTCAGTACTTGGAAAACCCATGAAACAGCACAGGCATGTCCAGAGCATGCAGCACTGCTGGAGCCTGGGCCAGGGAGGGGTGCAGTGCCAGCCTGATTGCCAGCCTGCAGGACACAGCACCCCAGGGTGGCATGGTCTGCCTGGTCCTGCCACATGAGACCCTCCTCACCCAGCCAGGGTGGGGAAAGATGCAAGAAACTTCTTTTCCACACGTTTCCTCCATCACTGATCCTCCATTTAGAAGTGAGGGGGCTTATCCCAAATTCATGTGGCAGAGAAAAGGGAGAACAAGCTGTTTTACCACTGCTGTCACACCAGCCAGTTATTTTCCACTGGCCACATGCAGCTATGGAGCATCCTGCTTGGCAGGAAGGTGCCCAGGAGGCTCCCGTGCTGTTTGTTTTTGTTCCTCAGTGGGGGACTGAGCCGTGATAAAGATCCCTTTGCCCACAGGCTACTAGGGATGTGCACAGCACCCACGGCCTGGGAAGCCTGCCCTTCTGCAGGGCTGCATAACCCCAATAATACAGCAACAGCAGGGAGCTCTGGCATCAGCCAGCCCTGGCCCTGCTTACCTCAGGAGTCACAGCTGCACTGAAGGAAGCTTTCACATCATTAGAGAAAATTAATTAGCCAGTTGCCTTAATAGCAGCCCCATGTCAGCAGGGAGCCTGCTCTCCAGTGCAGCATGGCATGAGCCAGGGGAAGTCTGGACATCAGGAAACCTGCCCAGCCCTGAGCAGGCCCCAGGTCCTTCCAGCTGTGTGACTGCTGGTTCCATGGGCTGTGAGGCTTCGAGGATGCATCCTGCCCTGAGCAGCAGTAGTTTGGGTCATGTTGGCACATGCCCTGGCCCTGCCCTGGGCAGCCCTACAGGGCTCAAGATGTGGCCCCAGATCCCAGCATTGCTGAGCCTCATGAGAGCTGCCCCACAGAGCATGGTGGGGATGGCACCCTATGGAAACCCCTGCAGCAAGCACTGTGTCTGCCCACCCAGAGCGTTTTGGTAGAAAGGAAGGAGGAGCAGGGGCCTCTAAGCTTTGGATAGTCCCTGCTCCCCTCTGCCTGGAGCGATAGGGCCAAGGGAGCTGAAGGAGGTGAGTGCTTTGCCCCTGCCCAGAGGATCAGGTCTTGGAAGGGCAGCAGGAAGCCAAGACCCATCCTGCACCTGGGGGTGGGGGAAGAGCACGTGCAGAAATAAAAAACTGAGAGCACTACATGATGGGGATGGGCAGGGGCAGCAGGGTCAGGGTTTACCCCACACAGCTGGAGGTGCTGCCCTAAGGAGAATCGAACTACAGCTCAATTCTGGAGCCATCCTGCCAGAGCGAGGATGAGTCCATCCACTCCTCCTCACCCTGGGCAACAAGGGGAAAAAAATCATGATAAATGGGCTGTAGGACCCAGCAGCAGACACACTGCCCGCCTGTGTGTGCAGCCCCGGCACCGACAGACGGGGCTTTATGTGCTCACGCTGCTCCCGGCCCCGCGCTGTCCTCTCCGCTTGTGAGGCAGCTCAGGGAAGGAAAGGCAGCAAAATGCCCAGACTAAAATTACTCGGGGTTTTATTTTAAAGGCGAGTGGTGCTGGAGGAAGTGAATTTCCGCAGGCAGCGAAGAAAGGCTGCATTGAGAGGCCGGGGTGGGCAGAGCACAGGGTATGTGGCAGCCTGAGCTCCTCCGTGGCCCCGCAGCAAACCTGGACTGGGAGTGGGAGCAGGACACTGGGTGCAAGGGGGATCTGTCCTGGGAGCATGGAGCTGAGGCAAGCAGAGTTCTGGATGGATTTGTCTAGGGAGTGATGACTTTGGGGCCAATCTTTGGGTGAACCATTCCTTTCCTCCATCATTGTCCTGCTGGAATTCTCTGGTGTTTCGTTAAGGGTTGTGCTTCTGGCATTTTTTTATTGGTAGCATGTCTTCGCTGCTATCTATTTTCACAGAATATTTGCTCTCTCAACCCTGGCTAGGATTAGCTAGCTGATCCAAAAGCTATGAGGACAAGGGCCAGGTCAGCTGCATAGGTACCATTTCCTGAGGCTGTGAAGTGACTCTGGGATTGGAACGCTAAGCAGAAAAGATCCCAGGAAAACCCCAGCAAAACCTTAGCTTCTGGTACATTCCAGCAGTTTGAGCCTTGGACTTTGCAGCAAAAGGGCTCCTAGGAGCCAGCTGGGGTGAGAGGCTCCCTGGGGTTTCCCAGTGTGCTAGAGTGTGAGAGACAGGGCCAACAGAGTCAGCAGCAGCAGCAGCCCACAGCTCCTCCTCCT
>NW_021939546.1:12710265-12711253 GCF_001715985.3 Manacus vitellinus
TCCGGTTCGCACCGCCCCCACCATCGCCGCTTGGTCCCCGGCATCCTTGTTTCGGGCAGGATTCTCTTGTTCTAGTCCCAGACCGGCCCCGGCATCCTCAGACCAGCCACTCCTGGTTCGGGCAGGAAACTCCCGGTTCTGTCTTTCTCTGTTCTGGGAATCCCCAGTCCAGGCCTGCACCACCTCATAACCTCGTGGACTGGTTCAAGTGACCCCACTCCAGGAGTTCAACACCCCCTAATCTGCTCCTGGAACCCCTAGTTGACCACAACACCCCCACTTTTGCCCCAAACAGGGATGGGGACAGCAGCTGAACCCAACCTGGGGCATTACCTGGGGCCTCTGGAGAGTTTTGGGGTACCTGGGTCTGTGGGCACAGCCAGGTGCAGAGCTGTTCTGAGCACCCCTGGATGGTGCTCTGGCCAGTGTTCAGTCATGTGCTTAAGGTACCATGTCTGATTTCTCAGGGCATCCTGCAGACCTTGGGGTATCCCCTGGCCTCAAATCCCTCCCGATGTCCTGGGGGTTGGCCAGCCTCCTCCAGGCACTGTGAGTGCTGAGCCAGAAGCCATCCTTCAGGAACTATGAGTTCTCTCTTCTGGCCAGCATTTCTGAAGAAAAAAACCCATTACGAAGCTGGCAGAGGCCAGGCACCATTCTGCTCTCTGGAAGGACCAAAACCCCCTTGTAAATCCCTTGTGGTTTTTCTTCTCTGACCTCAGCCTTACGGGGGCAGCTGGAGCAAGCCCTCCTGTCCTGCCCTATTAGCTCTCACAGAAACAATGGGAAGGTTTGGGACTCCCCTGATCTGTGAAGGCTCCCTTTAACCATAAAGTACAAAGAATCCATGGGACCTCAGAGGCATCCAAGGACCCCACGTCATGGCATGGTCTGTGTTGACTTTCTCTCGGGCTGCTTTGGCAAAGGTGGGGCTGTGGGTCCCTTTCTCCAGCAGATACCTGTGTCTGCAGCACCATGGGGAGAGAAG
>NW_021939546.1:12711762-12718114 GCF_001715985.3 Manacus vitellinus
GACCCAGGAGCCTGTCACATCGCACCAGCGAGGGACCGGGGTACATCCCCAGGCACCCATCCCTGGGGAGGGCACGAGCTCGGGGGGACGTGGGCACTGCTGGCGGTGAGCGCAGTTCAGAAGCACATCCAACACCTGCACGTTTCTGCTCTCCCCAGGCCTCTCCCTGGAGACGTTGAAACAATATCCATCTCAGCTGGCTTATAGATGGTGGCTCCCAGTCGCCAAGGTTACCAGTCCCCCTACTTTAATTAGGCATAGAGACACTGCAAAGGGTGTCTTCAACAGCTGGGGGACAAGGAGAAGGGGGGTAGGGAGCTGGCATTCCCCGGAGGGGGTTGGTGAGCAGCATGATAAATCTGGGCAGATGAGCCCCCCTGCAGGTCACTGCTATTATTTAACTGATCTCCGCACTCATTAGGACAACGATTAACACACTAATAAGGTACCTTTGGCTCCCCATAGCAAGGAAGGACCAATTGGGAGCAAGAAGAGTGAATAGATTGGAGTGACAGTGTGTTTAGGATGATACTGCTGATATCTCACCCCGGAGAAGGGAGCAAAAGCAAGGGGCACTTTAACATCCCACAGGTACACAGCCACTTTCTCACTAAACAAGCAAAAATTCTCTCCTTGGAGGGCAGGCAGCAGTCCCCCATGCCCAAGTAGGTAACAGGGGCTCTTGACTTGCTCAGGGGGTAGTGACCCTGGGCTGTTCTCGAGGAGGACTGAAAGCACCCTTGCAAACCCATGCAGAGTCTAGACCAGACAGGTCTTGGGAGCAGCAAGAGTCGAGGACTTAGAATAACTTCTAAAAGAAAGTTTTATGCTCAAACCCCACAACGTTTACTTCTGCCAGTGTCATGCCTCTCTCTTGGCAGTGGCTTTATTTAGCTCCTGTCCTTTTGTTTCTGGCTGGCGGCCAAATCACGGAGCAGACCAGAGATGATAATGTTGATTATGTTAATTTAATAGGAAGAAGCAGATCATAGAAAATAAGTGAGCAGGAAACAGTGTCAGTGAAGGAGCTGAGGAGAAGTAAGGGCATAGGTAGGAGGGAGGGAGATGTTGACTCTGGGAAAGACACGTAAGCTCAGTGCTTGGGCTGTGTCCCCCAGCCCAGGGTGTGACATGGGATGTGTCCCCCTGAGTGAGCAGAGCAGGGGTGCAGCTTTGGCCCCACTGCCACCATAATCTGCAGCCCTGCTCAGTCTGAAGAGTGATCACCTGTGTCACCAGCCCAGAGGTGAATGGTCGCAGCAGTGGGAGCCCTGGGCAGAGGGATGGCAGCTATGGGAATGTGGGTGGTTCACCTGGGCTCTGGGCTCATTTCATTTCTTGTGCTTCCTCTCTGTCATCTGCCCTTTTCCAGGGGCACCGGGAGCACTGCTGGTGCACATCTCACCCTGGCCTTGCAGAGAGCCCAGCAGACCCCCACTTGCCCCCCTACCACCTTGGAAACCTGCTTTTTCATGAGGAGCGAGCATGATTAGGGTTGCTCTTGGGGTAGACAGGCCCACGTATCACCCCCAGATGGCTGCTCTTGTCCTCCAAAAGCACTTCCCTGCAGGATGAGGGGCTGCTCTCAAAGGGACACGACTTGGCACTTGAAGGGATTTTCAGTTCTCAAGGGAGCTGCAAGCCAACTGACTGGAGCAGAACAGGTAATCATTGAGTGAGTCATTCCTTCCTCCCAAAGCTGAAACATTAAACCAGTTTTTTTACGACAGGCAAATTAAATCCCACAAGTCAGAGCCAAGAAAGGAGAATTTATCAAAGAGCAGAATATGCCACTGAGGGACTTGCAGGCAGACAGAGGGAGCATTTGCTCAGCAGCCTGGGCTATTACATCTCCTCTATCTCCCCTCCAATGTGAAGAGCGCTGCCGTTCATCTATTTTTAATAACAATGACGCAGGCACTTGACTTCAAGGCTGGGAGTTCATCTTCTTTCTCCTTTCCATCAGTCCTGACTCATCTTTCTTTCCAAGAGCTGTCCACAGCTTTGTAACCCAGTGAAGGAAGAAAGGAAGAACAAAACTGGAAAAAAAAAAAAAAGTAGATCAGACATCAAAGCATCAGAGTCAGAGAACCATTCTGGGAGAGGGATAAAAGACACTGGGACTTCACTGGCTCAGGGAGCCAGGAAAAATTAAGGGTCTGGGAGACCTGAATGTATCTGGGAGCAGGCTGGTTGGAGAGTGTGGTCTCTCAGACAGCCAAGCAGGGATCCAGTAACATCTGGATGGCTTGTAGGTCTTGAAGCTCTTGCAGAAAGGGCTGGAGGAAGCAGGGGCAGAGCTGAGGGTGCCCAAGCCTGGGGTGGCTGGGAAGGACAAGCTGAAGAGCTCTGTGGTGGCAGAGGTCTCCGATTTCAGTGCACAAAAGGGCTCTGCACTGTTGTAACTGCAGAGATAAGGACAAGCAAGTGTGAGGAGTGTAACCAGAGGAGCACAGGCTGCTGTGCAGCCTGAGGAGACAAAAAGCTGTGCTTTCATCCCAGAGAGGAGTTAGCTTAGCTGGGGAGTGAGGACAGGCAATGCAGGAACCCTTTTGGACCTTGGCATGGGGCAGGAGAGGTGGGACTGATGACCCAAGGGCTGGAACATGGTCTGAGGGGCTCTCCCCAGGGATGAAGCTACCCATGCACAGTGACACAGGGTCGGTGCTGGCTTATCCTCCCGATGCTTGCACAGCCTCATGGCTGGGAGCATCTCAGGGTAGGTTGGAGCAAACCAGCCAGCTCTGTGCCACTCCATGCCCATGGGAGCACCAGGAGCTTGGCCAGAGCCATGCCACAGCACTGTTTCAGGGTGGACAGGGTCTGAATTGAAGGCAAGGAAGCAGATGGTCATGATGAGCAGGAAGGGGAGCACAAGGCTGCGGCACCGGTCCCAGCACAGCAGCTGCCAATTTGGGCATATCCATCTGCCCCAGAACAAGCCCTCTCTGGTTGCCAAGGCAGGGTGTCTGGTGCCGTGCCAGCCTCCTGCCTGGGCTCTGCCCAGTCTCCTGGAAGAGGAATGTGGAAGATGCTCTGACATTCCCATGGTTGCCAAGGTCCCCTGTGGAGGTGTGTGGCGCTGTGTTTGGACTGACATGGCAACATGTCTGTGAGCACAAGGACGTGCTGGGGGTGAGACAGAATTGTTAACCCAGTTCTTCATCAGCAGGCAGGTACATCTTTGTCCAGAGAACAGTGTGCAGGCAGCCCCCGTGGAGCCCTCCTCACTGCCAGGAGCATGGGCATGACATGACAAGGAGCAGGGGGTCCAAGCACAGCCCCCGCTGTCTTCCCCTGCTCAGAGTGGTGGGAAATGCCCTCTCACCCGTGAGCAAACCTCTCCCTGTTCTGCACAGGCCACCTGCAAGGCTGGCTGAGAGAGGCACAGGTGGGAGGTTGTACCTTCCTCCACAGGGGAACCCATTATGATGCTTTTCAAAATCTAGGGTATTTGGTGCTTGACTGAAAGCCTAAAGGGATCATTTTTCATGGCTGTTCTGTTAAATGTCCATCTCGGACAGAGGCTAGAGAGGGGACTACGTAGGCATTAGACCAGGGTAGATTCCTTGTATTCCCACTGGGACCCTCCCCTCTGTCTCCCATGACTTCAGATCTCCACTGGGGTAAATCAGAGCAGAATTTGACCAATCCTATACAGAGATGTTTTTCCTTGACAAGTTTCATTACATAAAGAATTTAATGGGTTAAATGACTAAAATGCCCAATCTCATCACAGCACTGTGAGATCAAATCACTGTCTTGGTCCCTTGGGAGGGGAGAGAGACAGTCCCTGTTGCGTGGCACTTATTTAATTTTGGAGCCCACAGAACCTCTGTGTTGGGAAAATCACCTGCTCTGATCAGTGGAAGCAAATTTGCCTGGATACATTACAGCAGCTTTCTCCTTGGGAAGGAGAAATCTCCCAAACTTCTCTCCTCCGGGGCATTTCCAAAACCCAGAGGAAGGGAATTCCCCCTCCTGCCAGCT
Organism: Manacus vitellinus; assembly: GCF_001715985.3. Lineage (NCBI taxonomy): Eukaryota > Metazoa > Chordata > Aves > Passeriformes > Pipridae > Manacus > Manacus vitellinus. The sequence goes on from NW_021939546.1 coordinate 12,715,753, forward strand.
CTCACCCAACTTGTCTCATGTCTATTTTTATTGCCGACCGTGGGTGAACCCTCCCGTGCTCTTTTGCCAAACCGGTTACATTTAAAAAGCCAAAGTGATCCGTCTGGGGGAGAGAGTCAGTCTGAGAGCAGAGAGGAGCAAACCACAAGCCACGGAGCTCCTTTTTGGGGTGGCTGACTTTGCATGGGGCAGCCTGGAGGCATCTGGGGCAGAAGGGAAAACCCGCCGTGAGCGCAGCTTCCCGCGGCATTTATGGGCTGCGCGACCCTTCTGGGATGCAGGGAGAGATCGTTCACCAAGTGACATCTGCGAGAGTTTGGCTTTGATGAGTCCCTCCCTTTGATGAGTCTTCTAATGGGGATGTTCATTTTCCTCTCTCCAGGAAACAGAGGAAGGCTCCAAAAGCCACTCTTCGCAGATTTTGAGTCTGCAGATTTGCCCCGGTGCTTCTCCCAGCTGCCAGGGGGGACGGGGACTTTCCGGGGCGAAGTTCTGCTGTGATTGTGTGTACACACCCCGGCAAAACCGTGTTTTTCTGCTTTCAAAACGTGGGATTTGCCGTTGAGATAAAGCCATAGGAGGGGTCACAAGATGATCTTATTTTCCTCTCAAAGCAGGGCTCATTGATGACACATGTTATAGGGCCTCGTGCGGTGTTACATGAAACACAGCGTGGGTGTTCCCAATTGAGATTCAACTTTACTGAATCACTCTGGAATATTTTATTGATGTTACTTTGCACCAGCCCACGGGATAAGTGCTTATTCCTGGGTATTAGCAGTAAGGCATTTGCAGCCCAAAAGCCAGGATAACACATATCTTTTTTTGGGAAAGCAGAAAAGAGGTAAAATTTATTATGGGGAACAAGGGAAACAATTCATTTGCCTTAGTGCTGGGATCAGCTCCTAAAAAGAGAAGTAATAAAAAGCTACCACCAGATGTCATCTTGAAGCCAACTAATGGCTCCCAAACCAGCAGGGACAGGGATACCCAAGGAATAGGGAGATGAATGGAGGAGACACTGGGTTTTTTAGCAGGGCACAAGGCCACAGGGATCACTGCACCCTGACAGAGTGAAGGACCACGGAGTTGTTCCAGAGCTGGCTTTGTAAAATATTTTCTACTTGCTTAGATAAATCCCAGCAAAATGTAAAGCATTGAAATTTAACTTTAAAAACGTAAGTGGTAAAAAAAGAATCTTGTTGAAAAGCCGCATTCTGGAGCTCAGTTCTGCTGGAGTGTCAGAGAGCAGAAGACGCTCACGGATCTGCGTAGTTCCATCTGCTTTGTCACTCATTAAAATATGATGGATACAATAATAATTTTTTAATGGCTTAATTACCAAAGCTTTGCTGAACCCTGTGGTGGAGCTGTCATTAGAATAGATGTTTGCATGTGGTTGATATTTAACATTTGGGAGTGTGGGAAAATTTCCTGTGAAGGAAATCCAGAAGGAAATTAAGAAAACAAGACTTCCCCCCCCGCACAAAGTACTTTTAATCTGTTACCTGTGCAGAAATGATTGTATTTTTTGTAGTTAAATATACAGAGAAAGTTTCGCAGGTTTGGTTGAAATTCCAAGGCTAAATTTAATTAAGACACTGAAGAGTAGAGATTTTAATCCACCTGTAAGAATAAATCTCTATTCAGTATTAGAGTTGGTGCTAATGTTTCCAACATCCAACTCCCTCAAGCACATTTTGGATCACGCTGAAAAGATTAGATGTAAAATTAATGGCAAACAATAATGAGGAAATTTATTACTAATATGGCATGGGAAGGCTAGACGATCTGTTCTGGTCCAAGACCCTTTTTAGTTACAACTCTGCTTGTTTGAACTGTTTGGGATTTGGTTGTTCCATCCAAGACTGTACAGCAAATGGACTTTGTTGAAGAGTTTCAGTAAAAATAGCTCAGCCTTTGCCAAAGATGAGGTCAGGGGAAAAAATCAGTCTCTCACCGATGTAAAACAAAACCAAAACTCCTTCACAGCGGTTTAAGGAGATGTTCGAGTCCTGCCGTGCTTTGGAAAGGACACTCGGAATTTGGCACTGCGTCCCAGAAAGAAAAAAGGTATCTTTTTCTATACCTGTTACAGGCTGCCTACACGTGGATAAGTGGTAATGTGAGAAATAACAGCTCGTATGTGAACTACCCCATACCTATTTCAGCTTGGCAGCCGAACCCTCAGAGTATCTGAGATGCACTAAGCAGGGACCGGAGGGACCGGGCGAGATGTGCTGTGATGACCGACACCAGGACCAGAACAAGGGCTGAACCCTGTGGGAAACTGCAGTGGGAGTTAATTAGCGGTAATAACAGCGGGGTTGCCGCCTCGGAGCCCAGCTGTGGTCACGGCGGG
>NW_021939546.1:12719124-12801221 GCF_001715985.3 Manacus vitellinus
TGGGAATGGTCGCTTTGCCGGAGGTGTGAAGGCTGGGCTCGGGCTTTGCTGTTCAGGTGCTGCCCTGTAAGAATTAAACGCGTTAATGACAGGCTGGGGTGTTCGGTGTGAGTGCGCACACGAGGGGTGCTGTAGAAATGCAGCTGGTCACTCCTGGTGTTGCGTTCCTTCGGGGTTGGGAACTGTATTCGCTTCGAGTCCGGGGGACTTTCCAGTTGGGTATTCTGATAAGTGGCGCCGTGGTAGCTGAAAGCTGCAATTTCGAGAGTGCTGAATTGAGTTTGTAGAGTACTGAGTTGAATTTTATTCGGTTTTGCACTTTACTGTTTGTCCCACTAAAAAGAGCTACAGCTGGTATTCTGGCTAGTTTATGAAAAGCCTTTGTGCTTCAGCTGATTTTTTTTTTTAATAGAGATCAGAGTTCCAGCATATTTTATTGTCTGTAAAATCAAGAGACTTACAGTTCCATGGACTTAATTAGGCAGTGGAATTTACAACCTAAGATAAGATTTTTTTATGAGAAACTCTGATATGCCCTGTGGACCAGGCATAAACCTTTCCATTTAGTCATCATTTTTGGAAATTATTGTTGCATGCCAATAAAAATGTCATTTTCTGATCCTTGCAGTGTACAACTGCAGACACGGCTGAGTAATTCCATTGTCCATTTTGGTTTGTCTTCATGTAAAGCTTGCATGCAAAACGAGCAGCTTGAACTGCAGGCAGAGAGGTGTGTTCCCTGTGCCTGGTGGCAAGTATGTGCTCTCCTATGTTTTTTGCTTGGAATTTTTTTGTGCCCTTTCATTAGGACGACCAGTAGGCAGTGGGAGCTGAGCAGGAGATGGGGACAGAGCAATCCTTGCTTCAGTGCTTAATATTTTTGTGACTGTGGAAGGACAGAGTTGCACCAAATGAGCTGTTTTGGTGATATAGGCCTCCTGTAACCTGTTTATACTCTTCAGTTCTAGATGTTTCCTTTTGCCATTGTAATTCTTCATGCAAATGCTTTCACAAATTCATGAAAGAAATGCAGGGTCAAAGGAGGGGACTGTTGCCTCTGTGTCTGCTGCAGAAAAGAATGAAGCTTGTGGTTCACTTGCATCATAGGTTCCCTTTCTGTATTCTTCCTGCAGCAGACAACCACGCATTTGCACAATGGCAAAGCTCTTTATTGTATCCTTGCAGCCTGGTATCGTGCAGCCTGGCACAAAAACAAGTGCTTTACTAGGCAAGATCAAAGAAGGTCAATGTTCATAATTTTTTTTTTTTTAAAGCCCTTTTCCTGCTTATTAGTTCCCCAACGTATTCATTTGAAGTTGTGTGTTTATCAGTAAGTCCATCTAATAATTGGCAGCTGTATCACACTGGCTCCATCTGTTGTCTGTTGCCAAGCCCTCTTTCTGACTTAGATTGTAAGCCTCTTTTCATATGATCCTGTCACTTTTTGTTAAGTTGAACACATTCCTGGTGGTGGCTAAGCCACTTTTTGGAATGACTGTCCTGACGGTTGCACTGGAGAACTGGAACAGCTTTGGCAACCAGGAGTGGGGTTAGTTGAGATAACTTTGCTTTTGAAGGCTGACCTTGTACACTCCGGGTCTGTGACTCTCAAACCGTGTTTCCCATGGTACCCAGGCAGCTCCAGATTGATTTGTAAATACCTGCAGACTTCAGTGCCTGCAATACCTTCGCAACATGGGCTTTGGGAAGCCCTGTTCTCACTTCAAAAATGCGTAAATAAATTAGTGAAGAGCGTGCTACTGTTCTGTTTGTGCAGCCTGTACCTGAAGTAAACAAGGTCCTGGGTGTTTCACCCTAAGGTGGAACCAATAACACAGACTGGTGTTTGCTTTTAGCTGGAAAATACAAATACTGACTGCCTCGTGCAATGGTGCATAAATGTGAGATTGTGTCTAAGAAAGGTCAGTCAGGTATGAAATTCAGCCTGCTTACTTTGTCTTCATCCCTCTTTCAGGCATTAACATTCCCTTTCCTTGCTTTTGCTGTGCTGGATTGTCTCCCTGGCTGCATTGGAACAACAGAAAGTTGCTTCCCGTCTCCCAGTGCTAATAGAGCTGAGCCCTCAGTCGCAAACCTGAGCCTCAGAGAGGCTGAGGGGGAAATTCCTGCATTATTGAGATGTTACAATACCTGTCGGTATTAGAAGGCTTTGATTCCTTTTGTTTTTGTTAAGAGCTCAGCAAATGTCAGCCTGCTGACACCTGGAAGGCATGAGCAGCTTCTCAGTGTCTTTACTGAGCTCTGTTTTGTTAAGCAAACGTAATATATTAAAATTATCCATTTGAAGCGGCAGCTGTGTCTTGTAGATGATCTACTTGAGTGATTATTTAACTCTAAGGATGCTCCGTAACTAGGCTACAGCCTGTCTGCGCTGTGGATTGGAGTGACTAAAACCAGGCTGGGGGAGGAATGGATTGTTGCAAGGTCCTTCTGTAGGGGTTTAGTTTTGTATTATAATTGGACCCCAGAAAACGTGGGCACTTACACTGTGGGCATAAGGATCAAGTGGGTTTCTGTTTGTTTGTGAGTTTTTAATATTCTCCCCCCAGTTATATTTGCCTTCTAAATATGCCTATGCCAGAATTTATGCCTATGCCTGATGAAAATATTTCTAAACCTACAACCTTGGCCCGGAGTCCTGAGCTCTGCAGTAAGTTAATGGCTAGTCTCTCTTACTCCTTTCAAACTTGGCTACAGTCACAAAATAAATGACCTGTTTGTTTCAGCTCAGCCTCTTGTGGAGGTTTGTTTGCATTATAAAACCATGATGCAGTTCAGCAGACTTCCAGTTTCTGGAGTGGTGTAGTAGGGCTAATGCAGGTCTCTTCGGAGGAATGCCAGCCCTAATTCACGGGAAGTTTATGCTCTGACAGTACTGACTAGGGCTAGTAATTATCCTGAACAGGGGAGATGAAATTAAAGCAAAATGTTACTTAAGTGGAAATAAAAAGTATTGGGATTTTCCTGTTCGAGTGTGATGTTGTAACTAAGACTATAAAGTGAACCCAAAGACTTGTCCTCTAAAGTAGTCAAAGAAGACTGCAGGTTCAGGGTGAGCTGGGCCAAACATGGTGCAAACTCTGGTACTTGTAGCTCCCTCAACTGTAAATATTTGATGTTGTCTTTCTCCCAAGGACAAGTAGCTAAGTTATGGACAAACCAAGGAACTTTTCCTCTGCTGGGGAAGCAGGCGACAACAGTTGAGAACAAAATTGTTGAGTGCCTGATTCTCTTTACCTGTTTGGTTTGATTTCTTGTGTTTCATTTTCAAACTTTTTTTTCCCCCCTTGTTTTTATTTTTCTTTTCTCCAGGCTAATGAGCTCACAGTCAATTCAGTTTTTGGAAGATTTTGTTCTTCTCATTTTTTAAAGCCCTTCTGAAGTTTGCACAGGACTATGGTGAAGTCTTCCTGCCCCCACGTTGTTATTTTGTTCAGTGACACTTGCCAGTGTAATTCCTTTAATTCCTTCATGTTTTTGTAGTGCTGGCTGTTGAAGCTACGTCAGACTACGAGTGCAAATAGTTAACTTTTGGCAAATGACTTTTGTCAAAGCTTTGGCATCTTGTTCTTCAGAAAACCTTTTCAAATTAATAACATGCGTCCAGCAGATTTATTGCTCTCCAGGCCGAGTGCCCAGCGACAGCCTTCTGTGTCTAAAAATGGTTGTTGTTCTTAAGGCCATCTTTTAGGAAATTGGGAGTTTGACATTTGAGTGCAAATATGCACATATTTATACAGATACTGGGGACAGAAAACTGCTTAGTAATGACTTGAAGTATTTTTGGAGCGATGTTGTTTTGTACCCTGAGGCATTAAAGGGATGCTGCTTAAAGTTGAGAAGCCTTAGCCATTTTTATGTCTGTGAAGTATAAAATGTTAAGTACTGGCTAATAGATGCCACCTGTTAGTTTGACACTGATGCTGAGGGTATAAAGTGATGTGATGTTGTGGGATTTCCATCTTTAAATAATTGCAGGTTCAGGCGTTGGTTTCGAAAGGCAGACCTCTAATTATCCAAATTAATGCTGATAGTAGCTGTATTTATAGTAATTTCTACATTAAAAAAAATCAATGTGTTCATGCAGCAAAGAAACTGATCTTATTATAATATTAATATGGATTTTTTTTTTCCTCAAAGTGTGTTTTGGTCACAAGACAAGAAATTAAAATGTGACAAGGCATAAAACATGCTGAAATTTTGCTTTTCAGTACTATAAGAAATGGCTGAATAGGGCAGATACACATTTTGAGAGGTGTATTTCTGAATTATTTTTGTCTTGGTGGAGTGGGGTGCACTTTTCTTGCATAAGGACGTCAGAAAAATTGTTCTGAAGGCTGAGAATTTATTGGGAAATGTTTTTTAGAGTGTTTAGTGTCTTTTTATTTTTTTAACTGCCTATGGAGAACAGCTTAAGAGTTTTTATGCTGAACCTTAGTATGAAAAAATCCCACCCAACAACCTTTTAGTCGGTTGCAGGATAGTCAGGATAGTCTTGGATTCTATTCAATGCACTTTAATTAACCATACAAGGTAGTAAATTAAAGTACCTCAGACTGACTTGACAGTCAATTAAACCTTGGCTGATTTCATTGAGAATGTGATCATTAGTGTAATTGGCCAAAATGACAGGAGGCCCACTTGGAATTGTACCCACTTGAAATTTTCCTCTAATTCCGTGTATGCAATCCTGGGCAGGGTAATAGACAAGTGGAACTCTCTCCTAATAATTTCCAAGAATTTCATGTAGCTCTCTGGAAATAAGGCAAACTCTAGCAGGCAAAAATGAAGGAATGGATTACTTGGGAATCCAGATGGCAAAATCTTTTGGTATTTTTACTGTGTGAAGTACTTTGAATCTCTTCTTTCACTGTGGGATTTGTATAGAGTTTTGCAAAGTTCACCATGTGATTTCACCCAAAAGGATGTGTATGTGCCAGGGAGATTTTTTTTGTTTGTTAAATAGATTGAGAAACTATGTTGAGACTGTCTTGTGTTAATGGTATCTGGATACTTGAGAGAGTGAGGCTTTTCCTTCTGTTTAATATCACTTATCTAACTTGGTATCTTCTTTCTAGTAAAGGCAACATCATTCTTCCCTGTTTTCTTTTTGCATACATCTTGCTTTGCCTGAGAACTTAAACTTCCAGTCTTTAGTTGAGCATTTCTGGGGGCAAATACTCGATCCCTTACATGGAAAATATCTAGTGCATGTGGGTGCTACTCTGATGGAAATAAGTTCTAAAAAGTTGTTTCTTCAATTACAGCAGGTTTTCTGGTCAGTCTCCAAAGGTATTTGCATCTTAAATTAATTGGTAATACCATGATTTCCTCTGTCTGTCCCCCTGCCACAGACAGTTCTTTCTTTATCCCCTTGAGAAGTAACCAAATGATAGTTTGTCCCTTTCAAATCAAAAGGAATTATTTAAGCATGCCTTGGAAATTCCTAGGCATCTTGTCTAGAGCTGAGGAAGTTCTCTGGGTTATTTTTCTCAGCCGAGGAGACGTAACAGGTTTTATCATCCAATGGTGCTTCTGTGCCTTTTCCAGACCATCAGGGCTCCAGGGGCAAGAATACAGGGTCAGGAACTGGGTCCTGCCCTGCTGTGGGGCAGTACTCAAAAGTGCAGTAAGCTCAGGCATGTGGGAGTCTGCATTCAAAATTCTGTAGGAATACCATGAAGTGGGATTTGATAGAGATTAAATTTTCATAATCAGGCCCTGGTAAGACCCTCTTATACCCACTGACATCCATTTAGAGAGGTGTTAAGATGTTTGAAATGAACACCCTTCTTTTTTTGGAGGGGGAGACCTCAAGTTAGTTCCAGGCTGTTCAACAGAGCTGATTTCTGAAAGCAGGGAAGGACTGTGTGTTTGCCTGCTGTGTTGGCACAGAGCATCTCTAAAAGATAGACTGCATACAAAACATGGGTGGTAGCAGCACTGCTGTATATTCAGAGAACAGCTGGTGTGCCTGTTTTTGAGATGCTTTTCAAATTTAGTGTATTGTTCAGGTTCTGTACATCTGTGTAAATACAAGTGTAATTGCCTGCTCTGTGGTTATTTTGTCTACCTTTATTTATTTATTTCTGTATTTTATTGTTTCCTTATCCTCCTTCCAGTTTTTCATTCACCTTCAAAGGGAGGGGGGGAGAAAGAGAAAAATCTGTCCTCTTTGTGACTGTTCACTTTGTTCAGGCTTGTAGGGGCTCACCAAATTGCTGTAAATGAACAGTTAAGTTTGGAAAAGACAAATAACCTCCTAAGTCTAAGGTTTAAAGAAAAAAAAAATAAGTAGGCCACCTGTCAAGTTTGCCAGTCCAGGCTGAATTTGATGGGCTCCAGAGTCATCCCGATTACTTCATCATCCTCTTAAAAAGAAAAACAAAATTGTTGGTCACCCTCCATTTTTTTTTCCTTTCCTCCTAGTTGGCAAATGTAGCTTGTTTCCTGTGTTTTCAGTTGAACTGAAATTAATATAGCTTTAATAAGTATGTTTGTGGGGAGAATTCTGGCAGTTTTTTCTAAGAATACCTTAGTTTTGTAGCAGGATTGTAGGTATTTTTATAAATTTGGGGGCTAGGTCTTCAGTGGATATAAACTTGTATTCCTACCTGGTAAGGAATTGATCTTGGAACACTTATAAGTGGAGGCTTTAAAAACAAAGGTTTTGGTGCTTCAGCTGACAACTTTTCTTATGTCAACTAAAAGCTGATCTGTTTTTTTATAATTAGGGATCTTTTGTTCACTCCCGAAAGTGAAATTGTTTCTTGCAATAGCAGTAGATTGGTCACCAACTGCAGCTGAAGCAGAATAAAATGTTACATTTTGTGGGTTTCCTCCTGCTTAGTTGCTTGCTTTAGCAACCAGAACTTAAGTAAAAAAAGAAAGAGTTGGGGGGAAGGGAATGAAAGTTATTTGTTACTGGTTAAATTTTGAGTTCCAAACCTATTCATCTCAGAATAGGCAGAGCATAGTGTGTTTCCATGAACCTAAAGGAAAAGTTCATTGGATTGCTGTCTTTACTGTTGATGTTGTGTGGTGGTTTTGGTGGTTTGTTTTTTCCCTTTGGTTTTTGTGCCCCTACTTGGATATCTTCTTTCTTGTTCCCTTAAACTGGTGCAAGCTTTGCTGGAATCCTGTCAGACTTATTAGACATGTTCACAGCAACAGTAATCTCAATTTCTTGTATTTTAGGATCCAACAAGAGTAGAGAAGACAGCACATTACCTAAGATGTGAGGAGTCCTCCCACAGTGAAATAACCCCTTGTTTCCAAAATGGACCGAAGTAAGCGGAATTCAATCGCGGGATTTCCACCACGCCTGGAGCGCGCCGAAGACTTCGACGGTGGCACTGGAGAAGGGACTGCATCCCAGATGGGAAGAGTTAGTACCTCTTCATACAGAGCCCTGATAAGTGCCTTTTCCAGACTAACTCGTCTTGACGACTTCACATGTGAGAAAATTGGCTCTGGTTTCTTCTCTGAGGTGTTCAAGGTGCGTGTTTATTTTTTTTTTTTCCCCTCTCTTCATGTTTTGATGAGGAGAACGTATGAGAGTGTCAGCTGAGGAGCTTTCCACCAAAGTCAACTGTTAGTCTTTGTATTTGCTTTACTCAGGATGAAGGAGCAGTGAAGAACTTTCAGGTCCCAGACATTTCTTCTGTCGCTCTTCCAGCTGTTTTTTTGTCACTTATAATTTATTTGGGGAGTTACAGAGCTATTTGGGAGAAACAGAAAAAGCTAAAAACAATTGGTTTATTTTTTTTTACCTCTGTCATGTATTTTTGCATTCATGTAGTGTATTAAACACTGGCAGCTATTGGTTCTGCTATATGTAAGTGTAAATGTCTTTAATTTAGCTAGTTTATTGGTTTTGTGGGATGGTACTTTGGTAGTCTTTGCCTCACAACACTGGATGCATGTATTAGGGAGATTCATACATGGTTACTGAATTTGAAACCACTGAATTTATTGCACTGAAATTACAATACAATTAGCTGCTCTTCTGTTTCTTTTGCTGCTTGTTATGCCACACTTCTAACTCAATCAGGGATTGAAGTAAATGATATGAATGAGAAAATCTGATGTTGTCAATGACTTGCTGCTATGAATGTGGGACACGGATAAGGTCTTTTTAAAGCAATTTGTCAAACTATACAGGCACCCCCTGTTTTATAGTGCTGGTGGTGTTTCTGCTGCTCTGGCTGTTCTGGTGAGGTTTATTGTAGAAGAACAGGACACTGAGTTGACTTCCAGGCTTTCAGGCATGGAAAAACATAATTTGCCCCCTTGTCCTAGTCCCTGACTTTACGTGGAGTTACCCTCCATGTTATTTCCCTTTCAGGGAAATGCCAGAAAACTTTATCTTACAGTATATTATGTGCATTCCATGACACTTCATGTCATTTTTTCTTTAAGCTAAACCAAAAAACCTTTTATCCAGTTTTATTGCTGTAAATAGATACCTGAATCAGAAAATGAAAATTATTTTAAAGTTACTTTAATACCCAAAGGCATTCAGATCCCCATGCATGAATCTCCTCTTGTGTAAAGGCAAGTCACTCCACAGAAGTTTTTCTGTTTAACTAGATATATGAAATTTTATTTTTCACTAACACAAGTTTTCAATTCTTTCAAATGGGTAGACATGAAGAATTTTGTTTGGGGTGTGTAGGAGATTAGATACAGATAATTTCTTTATAAAGCCAACTTCTGTAACAATTGAAAACAAGGGCTTGCTTGGTGTTTGTTTGGGGCTTTTTGTTTGTTTGGGGCTTTTTGTTTGTTTGGGGCTTTTTGTTTGTTTGGGGCTTTTTGTTTGTTTGGGGCTTTTTGTTTGTTTGGGGCTTTTTGTTTGTTTGGGGCTTTTTGTTTGTTTGGGGCTTTTTGTTTGTTTGGGGCTTTTTGTTTGTTTGGGGCTTTTTGTTTGTTTGGGGCTTTTTGTTTGTTTGGGGCTTTTTGTTTGTCCCTAAGTGACTAGGAAATAGCAGACTTTGGTTTATTTGTGTGAATTTCAGATTTTAGGGGTGTGTGTGGGGAAAGTGGCTAAAAGTAAAGGTAAATTTCCAACATTCATAGTAATTAATTAGTTAAGAACATCTTATTTTAAGAGAGGGCTTGTTTTAGTCAGGTAGTGGCGTACAGAGGTAAAGAGCTGCTTGAGAATTTGTGTTGATTGAGAGAAGTCCCTGAGAAGTTTATCTTGGTGTGCTTTCTTTAAAAACCTTACCTTTCTGTTCCCCACTGCAGTGAGCTGAGCTAGGCACCCGTGGTGTCTGTCTGCACTCAGTGGCATTGCTCTGGGAGCAGTGGTGGTGGTGGTCTGAGTATCTGGTGCCTGTTTTCCCAGAAACAACCTCAAGTCCTCCTGCAGGGAGACAAGGAGTGATAAAGCCTTTACTTTCTCCTCAGTTTCGACCAGTCTCTCTCCAGTTTTGGCCCAAAGGGGTGAGATGCATTATGACCTTATCGTAGATGCAGTTCCAAGCTCATTTAAGCAGGTGTCTGTTCTGGTGCTTTATCAGCCTGACCACCTCTGTCATTAATCCTGCTCTGCTGATGATCAGATTTCGTGCAAGAACCTTGATGTGCTTCCAGGAGGGAGAGCCTCGTGGTTTGACACAGTTACAGTTCAGTCTGATCTGCAGGCTCCCAGCTAAATGATTGAATTTGGGGAAAAATCCGGGCTAGTTCTAGGCTTAACTGTATAAGTAACTTTCCAAGTGCAATGAAGTCTTCCCTTCAAATCAGCAAAGGTGTCTCAAAAAACCCCTCATGTCTCCAGAGGTTTTCAACAGCGTATTTGTCTGTTGTTTTGTGAGTATCATACACTGGGTTCACTCAAGTGATTTAGCAAAGAATGCTTGGCCAGTTTTGAGGGTTTGGGATTTTTGTTTTGCTGTGTAACTGACAATTGTTTTCCATGATTTCTTCCCCTCCATCCTTTTCTGTGGAAATTCCATTTAAAGTAGTCTGTCGCAGTGGGTAGAAGTTACCTTCTCTTAAGTTGGGAATAGGAGCGTGTTACAGCTCAGGTGTTTATGTTAACAGTCATATGGGCCGTGAATGATCTCTTAGCATTTCTGGTGCACCTTTATTCATCCACAAATTAAACTTTGTGGTTATTCAGCATAGAGTATGCAACCATCATTTCGATTTTGTTAGCCATCACTATAACGCTTCAAATTCATGTTCACCTGAATACAAGGCATTACAGAAACTAGTGTAGAAAAGCTGAGTTTTGTCAAAATATTAGCAATCTAGTTTGGAGCAGTTAATTAAATACTTGTTTAATAATGGGTGGGCAAAGATGAATATAAGATGCATAAGACACAATGCAAAACAAATGCCTTCTAGATCCACAATACTAAGCAGCTGAGTATGGGTACCTCCAAAGAAATAGTTTGAGACGAAAATCAGCCCTCCCATTTCAGCATATTTACTGACAGCACCATGTGCTAGGCACTTGGTTTATGATCCCCTATAACTTGAGATCCTTTCTGGAGAACTGGCTACACGGTTTTCCTGTTTTTACACTTGTGCAGCAGATTTTACCTTTTTTTGGTGTTGCCCCCCTTCAAGCATTTCTTAATTTTTCCAGGGGTTCCTTCAGTCTTGATAATCTTAGCAGTTTACCTGCGATCCACAAGCTACTCATTTGATTATGGTTTTACACGGCTACATCAGAGTATTTCCTTTTAGATCACATTTGTTTGGCTTATTTATGAAGATGTCTAGAGAGATGCATTGAAGCCATATGAAAAACATGATATGATGAATCTTAGTGATGATATGACATGGAAATCCTTGAGGAACAAATGCTGGAAATATGCCAGTGCTATTTGGTGATGTATGGGCTCCATGCATAGTGAAACTGGCACTGCCAGGGTGCAAGTTCAAGTACAGATACAAAGAGAGGGCATCATACTTTTGGATGACTTAATGAGGTGGGTGGTGGCTGCTAAAGGGTCAGTATCCTCAGGGTGTTCCTGCTCTTTGTGCTTCTGAGTCAAATAGAAGACCCATGACTCTTCTATTTGAGTACTCTGGAATGATGGTCCTCAGTTCATTAGTCAGTTGTTAGACTTTATTCATGTGGTCAAATTCATGTTCTCCAAGTTTCAGAAGTGCTGCCTGATCACGGAAGGTGTGCCTGTCCAAATATGGACCTTGTACCTGAGGCTGGGATCCTGTTTCTCGTATTTATTTAATGTCTTCGAGGTGCTTTAAAGATAAGCAGCATCCAGCTGTCTAATGTGAAAGGAGACACGGGGCTGATGTGGAGATGTGCTTGGGAGTACTGTGAAGAACACACACACAGACACACATATATACATATATATACACATATAGTGTTTTTATCAAGTACTTGTACCCAGGATAAAACCAGTAGTTCTGTTACTTCTAACGTACAAAACATAAATGATGCTGGATAGTGGTAGATTTATGGTACTGTGTCTCGTGGGCACGTTGTCATGCTGGTGGGCTGGCTCTCTGGAACATCTTTGACTGTGGCAGATCTGAGAGATGTTACTAAGCTGGTTTTCCCAGGGTGACTCAGTGAGAGGTTTGGGGTTTTTTGTACTTTATGACTTTTAGTGGTTGTAGTGGGTTGTGGTACCATCAGATGCCTTACAGAAGTCTGTGTATATTGCTATTTTAAAACAAGTAGGCATTTTGCTTAATTAATCTTATCACTTAAATTTAAAATTAATGTAAAGCAAGGAAGGGATGTTACAAGAACTACTCCAGTCTCCTTAGCTAAGCCAGGCATAAGTATTTGTGATCTGTTCTTGGCAGCTACTTTTGGCTTGTACGTTATACTTACATTATATAAGATTCTACAACCTTCTTTGGTGTCTCCAGGCCATAATTTATTATTTTTAAGTGATCCTTTTATAGCTAGAACCTCCCAGTTTGAGTTGTTTCTACAGCTGGTCCTTCCTATTTGCTTATTGACTCTACTAGCAACTCATTACTGACAGAGGGTTCTGTTTTCCTGTGGCATTTAGTCATAAGAGTAAAATGTCTGTGAATGTGTGGAAGGAAGGAAGGAGATATTTGAGTAGTTATATAAATGAGCTTACATAGAAGGCAATGCCAGTTCAGATTCAAAGGAGGAGATGACTGCAAAAAGGAGATGGAAAAGGTGCAGAAAAAAAGGCAATAGAATGTTAATTCAAAGTGAGGGAGCTGCTGCTTGGTTTTCAGCCCATGCTCAGAAAATCCCACTGGAGAAGGTGTTGGAAACCAGTGTCTCAGAATTTGCAGACAGCACTTTCCAGGACTGGAATCTTTATTACCTTGGGTTTTATCAGATAAACAGGCGCTGCAATATTTGAATTGTTGAAGTGTTTTAAGTCTAAGTGTGAATCTGTGCATTGTTGCTGGTCTTTGCAGAATGGCCAAGATTAGAACTGGAACAGAGCTTCCTCCTGCAGGACAGGGCCTCAGCACTCTCCCAGGGCTCCACAAGCAGGTTTTTACTTTCTCCTCTGTGTGTGTCTGTTTGCTTCATCAATGGGATATCAGTCTTCAAGACTGTCAAGCCAGTACCTTCCCTGCTGAATTCTTTTAAGGAGGAAAGGGTTAATTGTCAGTATAAATCAAGGAGATTCTGGGCATTTCAATTGGAGGCAAGCTTTTCTTAATCCTATCATACCCTTTTGATTATTATTATTTCAAAACTCTCAGCATAAACTGACAACAGGAAGAAGTTCCTTTTTTCGTTAATACCAAACTAAGACATGAATTTGACTCTTAATACATCTCTGGCTTTTTCTTTCTAACAGTTTCATTGCTTTGTCACCAGACTTCAGGCCAACATTCCATTCTTCGAGGTGACATTAATATCCCCATAAAATAACCTAATTAGGCAGAAAGCTTGTGTAGGGGAAGATAGGAAGGCTAACTGTGTGTAGGGGGTTTTCTTTAAAGGAACTGTTGTATATGAGATTTGGTATTGTTGGAACCATAGTTTGGTTAACACTGTGTGTGTATCATGTCCCCAGACTTATAATGCAGTAACAAGAGTTTTCCTCTTGTCATTAATACTATACTGGAGATAATTGCACTTTTTCTTTTTTCCTGGAAACTGGTTCTTCCCCAGTGGACATAATTGCTTTCTGCAAGTTTTGCTTACATTAAGCTTTGCCATTTTATTTTAGGCCTTCCTACCGTGCTGTACAGCTTTGCGTTTTATTTTGCTTTATAGATTTGTGGAGTTAAAAGCATAGGGTGGGAATAGGCTTCCTGTCACCTTGCTCTTCAACCTTTTGTCCCAGGGCAAAAGGAACTTTTATCTGTCATTCTTTGTGGACAACTCCTTAACCTATTCTTTAAAACTGATAGTAGAGACTGCAATGGGAGATACCAACTCCCAGGTGTCTCTGAAGAATCAGTTTTATTGAGCAAGAGAGGAGTGTTTGCATCATAACCACACTGGACTGGAAAGCCTCCAACAATAGATTAGGCTACTCTCATTTCCTGTGAAAATGATGTGCATGGATGTTCCCTTTACCTGCTTGAGCTGGAAGGGCAGAAGCTCTTTGCAAAGGGATGGTAAAAATCTACCAGGGAAGTGAGAAAGCATCTGGAAGATTTTTCTTCCATCATCTGTAAATGCTTTCCTCATACCTCCTCCATCTCCACAGTGGCAGAAGTCATCCTTGTAGGGTGGAAAAGGAGTAGGAAATGAGTAAGTGGATCATCCTAAGTATTGGTTATGCAGATCTAATATTTCATCTTGTGGGCATGGGGAATATGCTTTGTGACTGACAAGTGACACCCAGTTGACCAGGGCATATCTTCCCTCACCCAGGTGTGGGGCACTGTTCCTTTCTCTCAGTGGGGCAGAGCCATTGGAGTTGTCCCTGCCCTCCCTGTGTGATATGATGCTTGTTAGAGAGACAGTAAGTCTTCTTGTCCATGTGTGACTTTTGGTTTCATTTTTAGGCTGAAAATCTTTCCCTTTTGGCTAGTGGATGATACTCTTTCACCTTGCTCAAGATGACAGAAGTGAGATATTTGAAGCTTAGGGTCTCTTCTGTGAACTTTAGTGTTAAAGCAAACTACTAATTGTTTGGGAATACAGTCACTCTGGGTATTATGTAAACTGGCCAAGAAAGATAGAATAATTCTGAAACTTCATTTCAAGCTCCAGAGCTGTATCAGCGAGGTGGTTCTAATCTGTCTTTCTACTCTGATTCTTGTCAGGAGTAGGAAGAAGCACCATTCTGGAACTGAGATGAGGCATAAATCCTGAGGGTGCTGGTCCTTTCTTAGTCAAAGTAGAAGTCTTGTGAGTTTGATTTGTCTCATACTGGTGTGTTAAGTATCAGCCTTTTGGAGCCCTTCTGCCAACTGCTAAGGTGATTTGTATGGTAACCACTTAACCAGACAGTTGTCTTCCTCTTGCTAATGATTTTTTTGGTACTGAGGTGCCAAGTTGCTGTCATCCTAGTCCTTGTCACTTAATTAGCAAATGCTTTTATAGGACATGGGCTGTGGGGAGAAGTAGTAATAAATAGGCCTTACTCCAACAGATCATTAATATAGGAATTAAAAACCTCATCCATGTCGCTATTCTATATGGATTGCACCATTGGGGCAAAATACTTCCTCCCCACTTAGGCAATTCTGAATTTTAATGATATTTGCAATCTGATTTGTAGGGCACTCTTATATTTAGCAGATTTGAGAATGCTTTGAAATACAAAGTGGAATGGAGTTCACATTTGTCTGAAACAAGTTCTGTTATTTATTTATTTATTTATTTTCTGGCTAGGAGTCTAAAGATATACATGTTATAATCACCCTAAAACACCAGCTGAGGAAACACTGGGGTTGACTCAAAAGCCATCACCAGGTAGCAGATTTAATGAAAGCCTTTTGTAGTGATGTTGAAAAATTTTAAGAAATTTCTGTAACACTTCTTCCTGTAGTCCTACTTGGTGTCACTACAAGTAAAGTCTAGAACTATACTGAGTGAAGCAAATAAACGAGTCAAAGTTCTTATACTGTATTTCACTTTCTCTGGTTGGGTCAGCCAGCTCCTCTGTTCAAGAAAGAAATATTTGGAAAGTGTGGCAGAACTACCCTTGAAAGTGAGGGATTTGTTTGTTTACTAAAAAGCCAGAACAAAAATCACTGAAACAAATCTGATGCTAAAAGTTTCCTTTTTTACTCAGTCAAAAAAAGGAACATAGTTTAATGTAAAATTGTCCATTTTGAAATGTATTTATCACCTGTTTGGAAACTTGGCCTCTCCCTAAGCCTCGCTGAACAACTGATATGTTTTGAATGTCTGAGATAAGTCTTTGTTGCCCTCACAACTAGAGAGAATGCTCACAAATTCTGTCAACAGTAAGACAGACACTCTGATACTGTAACAAGTGGGACCTTGCAATAGGAGATAACCCCCTGGTTGGATTTTGTGTTTAGTACAGTGACTGCTGTAGTTCACAGTCCTTTGGGCCTTTGATTTTATTCAGGAGGAAAAGTTGTGCCAATCTGAGTATCATTGTGCAGTTTCCCAGGGGCAAAGCAGGTGGCAAGATTCCCTTGGCACTGAAATGTTTGTGTGCTTTTTGTCTTGTTTTCCATAATAATTTCTCAAGCACAGTTAAATGAGATCTGTTTAGTTTTCTGTTCTGGGTGGAGATGTGCTGGGTTGGCAGCTCTGGGATTTTCTGCGTTTTGCCAGCTGGCAAACATGCCCATTTGTGTAAGCTCATTCATAGCTGATACTGAGAGACAGGTGCTGATTTACTGTTCTTCAAATAACTGGGCTGGCCTAAGTCCAGTATTAACATGACTGTGCCTAGAGAACAAGAGTGCATCACTTAAAATCGTTGTGAGACACCTCTGAGACACCCCTCTGAACACATATTTACTGGTATTGGCAGCAGGGGAAAGTTAAATGTATTTCAGTGATGGATTTCACTGCCTGTGCCTGGGGAGTGTTGGGATGTTAATACACACACATGCACAGATGTTACTGTGTTACATGAAATCCAAAAATGAGAACTGCAAATTAGTATCGATGGCACTAATAGAAAAGAGATGTTTACAGTCTCAGACCCGTAGGGAATGCTTCCTCATAACCCCTTAATAACCATTGGTAATGATTAGAGAAAGGAACTCCAACTGTATGTTAGGGCTTCTGTTTGCTGCAGTTGTGGGGATTCTGTATGCAAGACACCAGAGCATCCTGTTCCCAGTGGGATGTGGCTAAGGCCATATCCAAATTCTAGGGACCTCTTCTCCTGTCCACATGCTTCCTGTGTCTGGGAGCCAGCACGGCTGTTGACTCTCCCTGTACTTGGCCTGGAAGTGCTCTGGGGTGGCCCCAGGGCCCTTGGTGCTGGGCAGAAGCCCTGCAAGGTGGGGGCCTTCTGTTTGATGGCCTTGTGGGATTAGGGGTTGAGGGGAGGAGAGAGCTGTGAAACATCCGCTGGAGTAATCGATCCCGAGACAGCCTTGCTTTGTTAACTAATCCACAGCTGACAGTGTGTCTAACACTGACTCACTGATGTCAGTTTGTAACTTCACACATGAGCTGCCTGCAATTAAGTCCTGCAAATCCAATTCTTGTGCTTCCTTAACCTTTACAGGCGATGATGAGACATAAGAAATTGTGTGGTATGTTTAATTAGATACTTGTGTAAGAAGGAGAACCTAATTGTCAAGAAGAGCAGTTTCATGAAGTCTTAAATAACAAGAAACTAGTTAGAACTTTTGCTGAAAGTTATTAACTGTATCAGTTTATAAAAGCTGAAATATCTTCAAGGAAGCAAAATGTGGCTCCTTCATGCTCCTTGCTCTCTTCTTATTTTGGTGCTGTAACTGTGATTATAGTAGCAATAATTGTATGCCAACGGGGTCTGTTCTGAGAGTGAGACAGACTTCCTTACTCATGTACAGTAATGTTTATTTGAAAGATTTATGAAGGAAATGTAAAGAAATTATTTCTGCCTCAAACAGAACTTTCTGTCAAGGTTCCCATACAGATTTTGAAAACAAAGCCAACAAATGTATTTGATGAATACCAGTGATGACATTATTGGTGTAGTGGAGGGACTCTATGCTCAGTACCAAACTGTTTATATACTGTAAGAGACCGAAGGTGCAATCTTATGTCAGGAAAACTCAGTTCAAAGTGTTTTCTGCTTCAAAAGCATCTGCAGATTATGTAAATATCATTATCTTTCATACAGGGTAAACCCACAGTAACATGGAAAATATTTAACCATAAGTATTGAAAATTAAATAGGAAAATAGGAACACAGATACAGTATCTGATTATGTATTATCTCTGGATGTTACAACAGTCATTTGCAGATGTCAGTCTTCCAGTTTTGTGGCAGGTAGATAGGAATATCATCTCCATTTTATAGATACAGCCAGAGAGGAAATGAATGAAAGGAAGTACCATCCTCAAGGTTGCTCAGTGAACTGAGGAATAGCTAACATTGAATATTAAGAATAAACTCCCAGTTCTGTACTTTAAACTCAATATTTCTTTTTCTTTCCTGACTGTGATATTAGACTCAGGTATAAATTACATAGTTGAGCTATTTACTGAGGTTGTGATAAAACAGCACTTACCTGGTGTCCATGGTCCTTGTTGTTGATTGCAGGGGGAAATTTATAGGGGTACATTCTGCTGAACTTGCTACAAAATCAGTCAGCTTCCCCACCCTGGGTTGTGCCTGATTATCTCTCATCTCAAACTGTGGAACAATAGTCCTCTGATGAATTTGTGCTTTCTCTCAAAATAAGCCTGTAGTCTCTTTTTGCCTTTATGGTTTGATTGAGATCAAGTTAATGGCAGAGATACGTGCACAGATTCCTATCAATAAATGGTTTGTTTAAAATAAATGGGTGCTCTATTTTGGGCTCTGGTTCTGCATTACACTGGGCAATGAAGAAAAACAAAATGCAGAAGAAAAATTGAGGTTTTTTTGTCACACAAGTGGATTTACAAACTATCAGGGGTACTACTGTCTTGCTAATTGTAAATTCACTTTAATTTGGTAAAAAATCAGAGGATTTGTTTGACTGTAGGTATGGAATATTCTGTAGTAATTGAACTTGTTACTTTCCTGAATTGGTGATGCTAGAAGCTACTAAAGTTATCAAAACAAGACCTTTGTTTGATGACCAATGCCAGGCCTTTGTACTAAAGGGGAAACAGTAGTATCCAACTTTTTTCTGTGTGTTTCTCTCAAATCTTTTTGGTAGTGGAAATTAGTAGAGTCACAATTACTGTCAGGCTTTTAAAAGGTTTTGGGGTTTGTTTTGTGCCTAATTTCTGTACATCTTCTGAATCTGTGCTAAAGCTCTTGTAACACATGCTGACTAGTTTTGTTTGGCAAACTTTTGTTACACTTGGCAGGCCTCTCTCTTGCTGCAAGAAGTCAGAGTATAGTGACGTTCTGTATTACTACTCTGAAAACAGCTACAATCCCATCTGACTCCCTGGCATCGACACAGCAGCTTAGTATTATCTGGACCAATGTATTTCTTTAAGCTTCTATTTGTCACTGCAAATTTTCCTAAGGACATGAGATTTTTGGACTTGATATAGGCGTCACTGCTACGGAGATGTGAGTCTGGCAGTGGGTACATCTTGATATTTAGAAAAACATTTGAGATTCCAGACTTACAAACACTGTGATCTGAGCTGAAGAACAGGTTTGTCTTCTCAGCTGCAGGGAGCTTTCTTCAATCAACCATAGAGCTTAGGTATTCTTTTAACACATTCATCCTCGAGCCATGAATAGATGTCCCTGTAAGTGTGATGACTTGGTGGCTTGACTGTGAGACTTGGATAAAATACAGGTTACCCTAATTTTTTCTTTAAGATTCCCTCTCCTGTCACAGCAAGAAAGTCTGTTTTTGAGAGAAGTCTTGTATCAGAGCCAAATGCTGGTCTGCTTCCCTGTGAAAGACTGTTTCCCTGTCATTTAGCAGGGACTCTTACGATGAAGCCTTTTCTCTTTAACAGTGATTACTTCTATCATTTCACGTGCCTCAAGAGCTTTGTCAGCTCAGTCAATTGAAGTTATACTGTATAGCACAGTTAGTGCAAATGGCCTAGAAAGGTAATTAAGGGAATGTCTTCATCTCTTGTCATCACAAGAGAAAATACCTGCAAATCAGATGAGGACAGAGGCTGTTACAGAAGGGAGGTTGATAGAAGGTGGCACAGATAAGTACAAGACTCTTCAGCCTTTGCTGTACATGTCACTAGTGTGAAGGCTGCAGGCTGAATGTGGAGGAAATCCTTGAGCTGGTGAGTGTAAGGTTGGTGAGCCAGTATAAGTAAAAATAGTACATGCAGCATTTTTGTGCATAGTACAGTGACCTCAGAAACGGGAAGCAAACTCAGGGAAGGTCATGTATGTGGACTAGAGAGGACTGCTTTTGAAATGGTGCTTTGGACACATGGCAGCAAAGGCAAAGGTGAAATGGCCAATGAAGACCACGGTGTGTAAAAGAGTGAAGAAAGAATTGTTGTGTGTGCTAGAGCAGCAATGTGATTTTATGGACTAGGCTGTATGAGGAAATATCTGTAAATGTATTTAAGCAGTGAGGCTGGATGCCAGAAGAGGGGAAGGTAAGGAAAAACTGGAAAGAAATGAAATGAGGTTTTGGAAGAAAACTGTGACAAAATACTTCCAGCTATATAATGATGATTTGGAAAATAATGAAAATGCAGTGGAAAACTAGGGGCAAAGCTGAAAGCTGTGTTGGCAGATTTATAATATCAGTATTAGGAAATGTTCTTCAGATGTTTATGCTAAGGCCACCTGGAAAGGTACAATGAATACAGATCAAAAAGGCCTTGTGAAAGATGAAATCAGGCTAGATTTCAGCTATTGCTTAAACATGCCTCCCCTTTAGTCCAGCAGAAAGTGGAAGTAGTGTAAATGTTTGGATTTTCAGAGAGCCCTAATAGATCTATATGATGTAATAAATACTTATGTAAATTATATTTAATTTCTTTTAATAATAAAGAACTTTATAGCTAAGCAGCAAGCTGAAAATTAAACCTATCAATTTTTTGCAGGGTAGTCCTCCTGTGAACTTGATACAACATTTATATAGTGACTAGTTCTTTGGAATGTGAGCCCTGCTTAGTCACTATTATGAGATTTCTTTAAAATACATTACTGTTTCTTTACCTGGATCCAAGACTTTCTCACTTGCTTGTAAAGGAAGGGGTAAGGTCCAGGATCAGAACATGGTTTGGAATGAGCAGGCAGGCCATGCTGCTTAGCCATAGCCAGGTCAAAGTGCAAAGTACCTTGATCCTAGAAGAATCAGAGTGCAAAAGGACAGTTTATCTCCCTGTCAGCAATAAAACAGGGAGGCAATATCTGGTTACTGTGACCTTGGAGATGGAGAGACACACAGGTAAGCAGACTGAGAAGTCAGAAGCATGTGTAAAGCAGCTGTAGGATTGTCAGAATGTTTCTAAGCACAGACACTATGATCCAGACGTTGCTGAAAGGTTACTTGGTCTGATATCCAAGGAGCCCTAATTAATAATAATGTCAACAGCTTTAAAAGCTTTGCAGCAATCTCCAAGTTGCATCAGTGAAAGGTTTGAATTGCATCAGTGAGTCCCTGTTTATGTTGAGTATACAGGCATATGCCTGAGGCAAAGTGCCTTGTAAACAAATGTTAAATTGGATCAGCAGTATTGCCAAAATATTTACTAGTTTTTCTTCTGGAGCGGTCAGGTGGTTGAAACATCACTTCCATGCTTTCATTGCATAGAGGTGACCTGAAAGGAGATGGAGGATTAAAAAGAAATAGTTTGGCAGGGTTTTGGCAAGGGATGCCAGAATAGACACGAATTTTGTGTAGGGTGTCACTGACGGGTAGGGAGGCACAGAGGGCTGTGTAAGTGGCAGCGCTTTCTATATCAGGGATTGAGAGTTTGACCAAGACCTGAAAGACAGAACCTGTCAGTTCCTTGTCAGTCTGTTCTTCCCACAGAAATACTGTTTGCCAGCAGTGCTTCAGGGGAGAGAACACTGTTAGCCTTACTGTGATTCCAAGTGATTAGCATTGTGCTCCATAATATATAAACGGATATTTGATTTTATTCATAATATTGACTATTGTCCTATGGAGAAAGATGCCCTTTCGCCTCCAGATCTGCTTCCTCCTCTTTGCTTAAAGGGTAGCTAGCTAGAGAGGGAGAGTCCTTTTTTTTTTCCCACCTCTGCTTTGATTTGATTAGGAATTTTGCTGTTCTGTCAGATTTGGCAGGAATACATTCTCCAACATCAGAGCAGTATATGGAACTTCAAACAAAATTGCTTGTGTTACCTTACAGTGGCCCTTTAAGTGAAACAAAGCACAGTGCAGTGTTGGCTGCTATTTGGAGAACAGCTACATGGACAGAATATGCTGCTCTATGTGCTGGAAATCTGAGCTATTTCCAAGGATGGGGAAAACGGTTTTATAAAACAAATAAAAGAACCCCTCCCTCAGATGTCACCACAGAATCTCATTCGGTCTGACAATAGAACAGAAGAATAGCCTAAAAAGGAGGATGAAAAATTTTGTCTTAGCAAAGGCAGCTCAGTTTTCTGTGTCTGTGGAGTCAGTACTGTGGGCAGTCAGACCTTTGAGCAGCAGTTGCTGACCACTTCCTCTTGCATATCAGACCTGGAAATCCAGGGAGCATGTAGGACACAGTGCCTCAAAAAGTTACCCACCTTCTTTTCTGAGGTTTCCTTAGCTTAAAAGGAGCAGTCAGAACAAGGAAAAAGATCCTATGATAGATTCTACTTTTACCTCAGAGTTGAGGCAAAAGAACTGGAAATTTTGGTGTAGAACTGAGTGAATTATAGATATGGCCAGGAAATTAAGAGGTAGCTGGCAGAGTTAATGAGAAGGCAAATACTGTTCAAGACCACACTCCATCAGAGTTCTTGCTCACCTTCTACCTCTGTTCATTCCCTTTTGGCAGACCTTGAAGCTTCTGTGTCAGTGGAAAGCTCATTCTGAGTAAGTTCTGTTGAGAGCCTCTCTCTGCCTGTAGGATTAAAGTTTCTTCAAATCCTTTTCCATTCCCCGAAAACCCCAAATTACTCTACCATAACACCCAACATTCCTAACCCTCTTCCATTTCCTGAAAACCTCAAATTATTCTACCACAACACCCAAGATTCCTAGCCCTTCTCTCAGGTGTTGATTGAGCTACTTCTGTGTATAGATTCAAAGCATAGTCCTTTTTAAATTTAGCATAGTCCTTTAAATTTACATTGTTGGAACAAATCTTCCTTTCTTAAGACTATGAAAGCTTTTTAATTTTTTTTCCCCCTCACCCAAGGCATTACTCCTAATAAAACTAATGTATAACTAAAATTTGTTTTAGAAGTCTGTATATGTTGACATTGACCTGTCCAACTTAGCTTGTTTATTCAAATTGGCTGGGTATGCAAAAGCTGCGTAAAATTAAAAATTCATGAAAGCACACAATAGACACAAGAAACCTGGCGAGTAACAATAAACCTCATCCACTTAACATGCAATCATCCTGCTTAAAACCAATAAGCATGCCAAACAGGCAAGACAGGTTGTGTGCAAAAGGATTCTAGATTATCTTGTTATAATGCACTAAAGCTGTAGTTCAACCAGTTTTCTTTTAAAGCCAATATTACCACAGAAAGGAGGAGTCCCACGCTTATGAACTTGCTGTTGGTTTCTACTTTCAGTGCTGGTTTCTATATCCTCCACCCCCTTTCTCTGATCCTTCTTGCACTGGGATTACTGGGTGACTGTAGGTGAGGCATCTGAGGAGCTCATTTACATAGGCGGGGGGAAGCAGGAGGAAAAGCATCCGAGGGCTATTTTTCTACTCCCTCGACCCCTCGATGTTGTTTTCCACACTTATCTGGATGTTTCCAGTGCTACCCTATACTTCAAACTAGGACGGGAAGGGGCAACTTGGAAGCGTTTAAGCAGGCAGACACCTGAAACATGACACCCTCTTCTCCCAGTACATCCCTGTGCTGAATTCATGTGCTTTGTGTGTAGGTGAGAATGTTTGGCTAAAATATGCCCCTTGTTCTTGCAGATATGGTGTGCAAATAAAACTTGAAAAGAGGGGTATCCCTTGCTGCCACAGACCTACCAGGGAGCCTAAAACCATACCCTACTTTTTTTCTTGCACCTGCTTATCATGAGTTCAGCTGTTCCTTCTGTAATTAACATAATTAATTGACAATTTAATTAATTAAATAAACAGCACTTAACATATCACAGCTTACTGGAAAAGATGTGCCCAGTCTTCTGGAAAAAAAGCAGGCAGGCTACTGTTGTTTAAAACATAGGTAGTTTGTGTGTACCTACATCATAATGTAAATTTCAGTTTTAAATTAGAAAGCTGATGAATCTCTTAAATTCTTGCAAGACAGACTTTCCTAAACCAATCTCCATAAACATGAATCAGTTTGCTATGGGGGTAGTTCAGTATTTTGGGAACTGTGTGTTTTCTGTGTGTGAGCTGCAGGTACCAATGTAGGGAGAAAATGGTGACACAGTTTCCATGAATACTACCAGTATGTGTGTGGGAATGCCCAACTGCGGGGAAATTCAAAGGACTGGCAAGCCTTACATTATGGTGACAGCTCCTTTCTCACAGTAGCACACATCTACATAACATTGGTCTGTTGACAGATGGGCTGGTTTGAGAGTATCAAGTTAAAAATGGCCACAGTCACACCGGAGAAGGTGACTCCAAACTGGGTGCTGGTTCTCTGCAGTTCCTGGAGAAATCCTTCTTTTCATGCCAACACTCTGCAGCCAATACTGACACCCTGGTTGAGGCAATACCGTGTCCAGGAACCTCTCTCTGCTTTGCAGCAGGGGTTGGGGGTTGGCACAAACGCTTTCTGTCCACTCAGTGTGTGAGCTGGTTTGTAGTCTTGGTTCAGAAGTAAATTTTGAATACCTCCACAATCTGCCCTGTAACCATAACCAACTGTTCCTCTCATAACCCATTCTGTGAACAATGACAGCAACCACTGCAGGGGGTAAAAAAGAGGGATGTGGGTGGAACGAAGGTGAGTTTTGTAGGTCTTAGAGAAGGAAACTTTTTCTCTGTGGACAAATAAGTGGTTTCCTTCACTTGTATTAAGAAGCTGATAATTTTTTTCAACTTCTCAAGCTTTCTGTCACTGTGAGTTGCAAGAGAAGAACAAAATGCCTTTTCCTATTTGCATAGCGTGCTTAGGGAAAGTCATCTCTGTGATAAAGACTGCAGAAATTGGAGTCTAGATCATCATTTGTCATGAAAGATCTCTACATTGTACTACAGCATCACTGGGTTTTCAGCCTTGCATTTCACATCCTCACCATTTTTTGCTTCTATCCTATAGGTAAGGCACAGAACTTCAGACCAGGTAATGGCTTTGAAGATGAACACACTGAACAGCAACAGAGCAAACATGCTGAAAGAGGTTCAACTTATGAATAGACTCTCACATCCAAACATCTTAAGGTACACTGGCTTTTTTCTGAATTATATAGAGACAAGTTGTCTTTAGTAAGGCTGTCCTATTTTCTTTTTTCTTTTTTTTTTTTTTTGTTATACTATATCTTTTGTGAATGTGTTAGCATCAGTTGCTAATTTAATAGAAGAAGGGGAGGAGGAAGAAAAGACTCAAGAGAAAAAAACCCAAAACATCCCACGGACGTGATTTTGGTATCTGGAGTTCACCAGCGATGAGTAACATATGTCAGAGGGAAAAACAAGTGTTCACATTTTAAATTTCAAATGAATCAGTAAAGTGATATGAAGAGGGAAATTTGGCTTCTTTCCGTGAATTTAAATTATTGCAAATTTAACACCATTCAAATAACCTATGGTTACTAATCTTACAGATCAGCAATGCAAAGTGCCATAGCTGCTGCTTATTTTTAGGTCTGCTTCCTAGTTTTTAGCATTTTCTTATTGTAGTATTGCAAGGTGGTGTAAGAGGGACAGAAGAAAAGAAGCTAGAGTTGAACTAATCTGATTTATCTGCTCCTGAAAGGAAAAAGGTAGTTCTTGCTTTGCAATAGATTTCTGCATGCAAATCCAAAATGTTTCAATGTGTATCTTGTTATTTCTTGAATCTTTTTAGTCTTGGTTACTCTTCTATGATGATGTGACAAGCAATTAACATAATTAGCTGAAGCCATAACATGAAATTTGAAGATGTGATGTCAGTGCACCAAATAACCAGTTCTCCCAAACTGCTGTTGCACAGCTGGGATCCAGTTTTGATCTCAGGCAGTACATCTCTTTCTGAAAAGCTTTGGAGACACAGTGAACTTTTTCACTTAATTTCCTCTTTTTCACCTGTCTGTTAAATAGTACAGATGTAGTACTGATTCCTAAAATCCTTTATAAGCAACTTTTGTGGTCCTTAAAATCCTTCATCAAGTGATGTGTAACAATGGTATTTCCTTCAGTATTTATGAGGACACATATTGGAAGCATTTTAAATATCTGTAGGAAGCATTCCATTAGTTCATGTCTTTTTTCTGTTTTTTTTTTTTTTTTTTAAAACCTCAAAAACCTGTGAACTTAGAGAATTTTTACTCGTAGTAAACTGTATTGGTTTTATTACAATATATTTACTCAAGTATTGTAGTAATCTGTCCTTAATTACAATTCTTAGTCTATTTTCTCTGCTCTGTTCCCAGCAATTCCTCCTGTTTGGTTGGGGTTTTTTGGTTTTTTTTTAGTTCTCCCATTTTTTTTAATTTAAATTTTATTATCTATCTGGCTTTTTAGATTTCAGGATTGTTAATTGGTTCTTATTTTAAAAAAAATCTATCTCTACAACTCTGTTCAAAATGAAGAATTTGATTTGGGTTTGGGTGAGGGAAAGTAGGAAGGGAATAGTTTGACAGGCAAAAAGTTCAGTTGCACCTTACTGTAACTTTGCTCCCCCTTAAATGGAGTTACTGAGGTGTTGCTGAAAACAAAAGTTATTGTGCTCAGTCCTGAGTAATTGCTGAAATTTAAATGTTTTATGTTGTCTAAGAGATCATATCTCTGATATACTGGTCCCCTCTGGCCTTAGAGCCTGTGAATAATTTGAAGTCAGGGGTGTTGCACAGATGGTCCTGAAGGAAGAACAATAATGTATTGATTTATGCCTGAAGGAGAAAAGGAATTTCATTTGGTCTCCCAGTTATTACCCAAGATTGATAGAGAAATCTTTCTCTCTGTGTGCTCAACTAGGCAGTTATGAGTGAATACATCAGAAATAAATTACTTAAATAGAAACAGTTTATCTTTGCATAGAAAAAGAAGGAAAGAAGTTTTTTTTGAAGGAAAAACTGCATTTGATTTATTAGTTGCTTGATCTGAGGCTTCTTCTGAGAGAGTTGGTTCTCTGGTAAAAAATATTGCCTTTTTCTTATCTGTTAGGTGAGTCTCCTTGCTGCAGGGAGCAAAGACATTGCTACAGAAAATGCAAATAGGAAAAGAGTGTTTAATTTTAGTTTATTCTTTTATTGAAAAATTTGCCCTTACAGTAATAAGCGGTGAGAGGTTGTTTTGCTGGTTTGACAACATTGTATTGTCAAAGAAGAGCAGCTGGAGTTGTATTGCTGAGAGGCCTCTAGGAAAACGTTCTACAGCAACATGTTCCCACTGAAATGTTTTCTGGGATTATTTTTGAAAATTTTAAGCTTGTATTAGTATTTAAAGGGAACATCCTCTTCCAAGAAGTTCTAATGTATAACTTCTCCAGGGGCTATGAGCTACTTCAGCTTGCTGATAAATATTATTTTCTTCACTTAATTTCTGTCCTTTGGAGTTCTTCCTCCATATTACTGAACAAGGTGTTTTGTCACTAGCATCAAGTTTACTTCTCTATGGATTAGTCACTGAATCTCTTCCACATGCCTTGAAGGTGTACTCTGCTTTTTATGTAATATACACCTCTAAACTTCTTCATATTCTGTAAGCTCTGGGACTACCTACTGTTAATTTATGCTGTAAAAAAAATCCACTTTCCTTAGTGCTGATCTGTTTTTAGAGAGTAAGGATGCGAGTGGGTTCTTAGGCTGAAATGTTGAGATCATGTTGGGCAGTGCTTGATTGTAGTGGGTAAGGGCTGTGAGGTGCTCTGATATCAAATGGCTTGTAAAATTATGAAGCTGGTCAGATATTGGCTTTACAGCCTCCAAATTTCTTCTCTCAACCCACTTCAACATGTGCAGTTTAAATTCACTGCACACTTTTAGAAAGTGAATGTCAGGTTTAGCAATGATGCATTTATTTTAGTGTACTAAAATATTCCTTAAGCTGGGTGTGTGGTTGTATTTTTGAATGTGTCCTGATGCTTTGGTACCTAAAATTGGTAATTCAATCAGTGTTTTTGTCCTATAACTTTTGTAGTTTATATGAACTAAGTGATATGGAGGAGAGGTTCATTATTATCCTTTACTCATCCCTTTGTCAGTGCTCTAAAATGTATAGCAACATTTTACAAGCTGTCAGTGATGTTACTACAAAGATTTGGTGGTTTTGCCATTGATTGCACTGATGTGAATAATAAATACTGCTAGCTATTTAAACCTGCTTTTGCTTCTGTGCTGCCCATATCAATTCCTTTTTGGAGTTACAGATGCCTTTTGAGGTTTTTGATCCAGACTGTGATCACTGTTCTGGAGTGTGTTTGTCAGTAGTTGCTGACTTCCTTCCATTCCTTAGCTCAGTAGAGATCACCTGGAGGCAGGTCCATGTTTTTACCTTAGTGACACTTTTGTACTGCTTGAGGAGATGGAGTAGGGTTAAGGTGTTTCAGTTGCTCTACTTCCAATATTTGGTGAAGTACCAATCTGAGTATTTAGGCTTTGAAAGCAACATGCCTTCTTATGCATGGCATGAAAGGCTGACTTTAAATCTCCCCACTCATTTCACTATTTCTGCACTTGAATTCTGCTCCTGGCCAGCTATGTAGATCCATCTTGATCAGAAGACTGATGTAAGTGAAGAGTTAGTTTTCACTTACTAAGTCCCCAGTAAGTATACCGTCCCCATGGTAGGATCATAAAGATTCCAGTGGTCAAATATATGAGTATATATAAATTTTTAATGTATTTTCCATCAAGAAAATGAGAAACTGCCTTCTCTTAGAGGGTTTATTTTGGCAAAAATGGAGCCTCTTTGTCAGTCTGTTAAGGATATTTTACAATAGATGAGTCTAGCTTTTGCAGCTACCATGATGGTAAAAACTAAGGGATTTAGGAGTTTTGTTTGTCTCCCTTTCTCTTGTTTCCCATTTCAGCTATCAGATATGATTCCAGAAGCAGGATATATGATAACTATAATGGAGTAACTTTTTGTTCAGTCACTGTCTGGTGTTCTTAGCAAACTATGTATGAAAGAACTGCTTACTTTTTTGGTTTTTCCCCAGGGACCAGCTTAGGGACACTTCAGGAGTGGACAGGGAAGAAGCAGACAAAGGGTGTTCATGTTTTATTCTGTTTCTACCATCAACTTCATCTCCTGTCTTCACCTCACTCCTGCATACAAGCTAAACATGGAGAACTAAAATGCTTTTCTGCCTCTGATCTCCATTTCTCCCTGCTTTGGGTGTGGGATGTGCTGGTCTTATCACATCTTCCCTCAAAACAGATGGGGAGAGGATGCATGAAAAAGTGAGCTGGACTTCTGATTTGTCCCATGTGATGTTTACTCAAACCACTTCAGTACAGGTTGGGTGATACATGGCAAGACTGTAATTGCTGGGGGTAGGGAAAGCAGAGGTTTGGAGCATTTCTTCACTTCCTTATTAGCTTATGTCCTATTTAAAGAGCAGTGCTGTTAAGGGCTTGGGTCAGATCTGGTACCAGAGTTATGAAAGGTTTAGTGTATGCTTATAAATGTGTTTTACTGTTTTGCTGCTTCCCTGAGTGCTGATGTGCTGCTGTAGTCATGAGTTTTTACCCAAATCAAAGTAAGAAAATAGGGCTGTGAAGGACTCAAGAAATCTCTGTCCTTTTGCTTTGAGCTGGGAGCCTTTGGGCTGCAGCCTGGGAGACCTGATAGCTTCTCATTTTGGTAATACCATGCAAGTGTGGTTTTTTTCATATTCACAAATGAAGTGCTGTGCTACGATAGATTCCCTGTCTCCTGTGCTTTCTCTTAAATTAGTGTGTCTTCAATTTTGAGATAGAATTTCAGTCTTTAATATCACGACTGTTTGCATGAAAAAGTATTTCTTTATTTGGTCTGTACCTCGGGGACTTGAGTTAAACCATTCTGTGCACAGAAAGCCTCAGCTCTTGTCTTAAGTGCTCTCGTGGGAGCTCTTGGAGGTATTGCTGCATGTTTGGCTGTGAGCATGAAGGCAGATTGACTCATTGATTAAACCCACCTCCTTGTGCCTGCATGCACACAAATAGGCACACAGTGTGTGCATATTCCATGAGCTTCTTTCAAGGAGAATTTTATTTCATCTCCTTTGAGACAAATCTAGCACCCTGGGAACACAATACCAGGGGTTTTTCTGTGTGCAGTATTCTCCTTTCAAACCTTCCTTTCTGTGAAATTACTTGTGATGGACTTTTGTTACAATAGCCAGAAGGATGGATTTTGTCTTTTAACATCCTTTGTCATATTGAAAAGTGCTTTAACAGGAAAGAAAATTACTTTTCCTTCTCTTTGTGTAATGTGATTATCAAAAACGACTATTTCAGGAATGCAGTGTACACGGCAGCAGAAGAGAGGCTGTATGTGTTGTGTGTAGTATGTTACAGAAAATGATAGATTAAATGCCTTACCTCTGTCCAGAATCAAAATGCCAATGTAGAAAACTTAAAATACATTTTTAATCTATCACGGTGCCTAAAACATTAATGCAGACTTAATATTCTTACCCTCTTCCTTCTCCAACAGTCAGTGTGATGAAATAAGAGGGTGTCTTCTGACCTTTTGTCTCTTTGTTACTGAGCTCGTATTAGAGACTTTTGCATTGGTGTGTTTGATTTGTTTCTTATGTTTAATGTTATCAAAGTGCTGAATTTTCTCATACAAGCAGTAAGTTTCTGAGGGCATCGATTTATTTTGTTGAGGTGTAGCTGCCCCAGGTTTATCCACAGAACAGGAATGTGTCCCAGTGAAGTTGTTTTAATGGGAAGCATGTGTTCAGTGTCTGGGTGTCCACAGAGGCTGTATAATCTGGATGTGAGTTTTACTTGATAAATTAAGGCAAAGGTTGCAGACAGAGGAGATGGTT
This sequence comes from Manacus vitellinus, assembly GCF_001715985.3. Lineage (NCBI taxonomy): Eukaryota > Metazoa > Chordata > Aves > Passeriformes > Pipridae > Manacus > Manacus vitellinus. Next base: position 12,749,418 of record NW_021939546.1, read on the forward strand.
TCCCCTTTTCTGTCCAGAATTTTCTTCCTTGCCGTCTGACTGAACTGGAAGTAGTTTCAGCTGTAAAGCACTAAGAAATATCCAGACTACCTTCTCTTGCTCTTGTTTAGGAGGAGGGCTATTCCAGACTGGTTGGGGAATTGCCTCATTTATAAAATGAGACTCCCAACATCTGTAGATTGCTGACATTTGTTAGAAAGCATTTTGTGGTGGAAGTGTGGCTGCACTGGATTTAACAGGGTGGACTCAAGTAACATGCTTCGTATTTGCAGCTTCTGGAAAACTTTTCCAACCCCTAGTTACGATTTTGGAAGCGCTTCAGCTTCCTGATAAGGCCAGATACACTGTCTTGAAAATAAACTTCCTCAAGTCTGCAAATGGTCTCCTGCTTTGTGGATGACAGGATCATTGAAGCGTCTTCCAAGTAGAAATGCTTATAGGAAGTGTAACCTTTGGCTGACAAGACATTCTGCTGAAGTTCACCTACAAGCACATTTTGGCTCAGGAGACAGAGCGTCTCGCCAACAGGAATAATCTCAGCTGTGCTGGACCAGCATGTCAGCTTCCTCTCCACAGAACTTGGAATCTCATCGGGGGCAATCTCAGAAATTGAAATCAGATGTTAAATCTTGCTTGGTAGTTGTATTTCCCGGTAGCAGCCGGGTGTATTATCTTATAGTGAAAATCCTTTCCAACAATGTTTCGTAGCAGTACTTGGCTTAACCAAGTGGCTTATTATTGCTTGATAAAGCAGCTAAGCAGAAGTTTTTCAGGAATTTGGGTCACTACAGGTCTGTTCTATCAATCTGTTTTCCAGAGTCTGAAAACTGAGATTCATGACACGAAGTTTAAATGGCTTCAGTATGTTGCTTGTAAACTCATTAATTCTGTCTTTATCAGTGTATCTGGTTTCTCTTTTCCTGGGGAATAGCTTCTAAATATGTGGGGTTTATAAAGGTATCTTTGTCCAGCTTTTTTCCATGAGATCATGATATGGAGCTTTGTTTTTAATTTCTGATTTAAAGTTAGAAATGTAGATCTGGTTCCTAGTAGAAATCCCAGGTGTTTAAGACTTTTAAACTCTTGCTCTTGATTACTCGAGTTAGTGTGTCTTTGCTGCCTTAAGAGTAGGTTCATAAAGGTAATGAATATGTTTCCATTGAGACTTCCCTGGACCTAAAAAGGTTGGCAGAAAAAGTTAAGTTCTGCCAGTCTTTAAATGACAGTGATGTCTTCCCTGTTCGGTAAAGATGAGACAAGAAATTTAATTTTTTCAAAATGTTGATAAATTCTTAGATGCGTTTGTATTTTAGTATTATGTCAAATACAGTTAATTCTTAATTTGAAAGTAGTGTAATACACCTTTACAAAGGAAGAGGTGATAAATAGATGAAAACATTATTATTTTTAATTACTTAGCCTCAGTTTTTGTTAAATGAAAATATTGCCATAGAGGGTTAATGCTGTGTAATTAGTGCATTTCATAGAAGAGAAAATACTTTGAAAAGTTGTCTAATAGTGGAATTCATATATTGAATTTTTTTTTCCATTTTTACTTGAGAATATAGCCATTAACACCATGCCTGATAGCTCTGGAGACTTTCAGAATGCACTAAGAAACAGATTTTCTGCTCTGGGTTTGTTAGTCTCAGGAAGATTCATTTGTCAACTTGTTTACAAAGTGGTTCATATGCCATGGCTGTATGAAGGGAAACTCAGAAATAGCAATATTTTGAGTAGATGTTGTATCTAAAGGAAGCTTCTTCCCTTTCCCCTGAATACCTGGTCATGCCTTGTTGTTCTACATGAAGCAAGAGGAATTGGGTTTTCACTGCCTCTCAAATTAAAATTTCCATATTCAGGGAATATTGTTTGAGATGAGAGCAGGCAGTAGATGTTCTGGTACAAGTTGTGCTGCTTCTTTGGTTATAAAAACAGATTTCCACAGCTCAGCTTATGCAAAGGATCTTGCCTATATAATTTTTCTTCGACTGCTTGTAATTTACCAGTCAGCTGTTAGACAGGAGAACATTGAGGATCATTCATTTCTTCAAAAGCAGCTTAGCTGAACTAGCACTACATATGTCTTGCATCATTTTTGTTTTTAAATTCAGAAGTGTTTCAGGATATGAAAGGTCCTTTTCCTTTAAATTGTTCCCCATGAGATGCCCATCAAATTTAATAGAGTCATGCATTTCTACCCCTTGCTTGCAAAATGGAAATTGCTGAACATTGTGGAGATGACAATTCGTTTTTGCTCATTGAGACCAAAACTTAAATGATAAAACTGAGAATTAGTTAATCTGGGAAGAACTGACACTTGAAGTCTGCAGGGAACGCTCTGAAGTTTATATAGTTTGAGCATTACTGAACTTTCTCATGGGGGATGTTTACTGTTAGTATTAGTTTGCATTTTGTCATTTTTAAGTTCAGCTTGGATGGTGGTAAAAATGAGCTTTCAGTTGTTTCTCATACGTTAAATAGATGGCACATTCTGTTGCTTTCCAGAAAAATCAAGGGTGACAGTCATTACTATTGACAGCAGGAGTCTGGACCTTGTGCAGTGTAGGGAACACTTGTGGAATGTCTGTATACTGGATACTATCAAAACTTGCTTCCATCCAAGTGCTGGAAAGAGGGGGTTGGGGCAGGGAAGTGTACAGCCTGTATGTGCCCTCATAATCCTGAGTGGTCAGGAATGGGATAGGAAGAAACATCTCTATGCTTAAACAGCAAAATGCAAAGGGAAGTAATTTTCTGTTTATGCAGACCAATAGTGGATTACTTGGCTTAAACTTCCTTAAAACAGAACTCTGAGACTGTTCCTTTCTGCAAAAATCATTATATGCTGGCCTGTGCTTATACTCAAATTAGTGACTTTCCATATTGAGTTTGAGCTGTCTCCCCTGCTCTCTTGGAACTGCTAGTTCAAATTATATTGTAATGTAGACACATGATTTTGTTTTGTGCTGAGATGTTTAAGTAATCACCAGTGAAGTATGCAGTGTCTATGAGGCTGAATATTTTCTTTTTCCTCCTTTTGTGGTGTTTCCAGAAATTTTTATTATATTAGTTTCTTGAGAGGAAAAAAAAGAGGGGGAAAAAAAAAAGCCCAAACCACTTTTCTTTTCTTGTTTCTTGTAGGTTTATGGGTGTCTGTGTGCATAAAGGACAGCTACACGCTCTTACTGAGGTAAGACTATTTCATGATGTAAGTACTGAATATGAAAACAGTTCTCAGGCCAGATTCTGCAACTGCTGTTGAGTGATGTTTCTTTTATGGGGCTGGTGAGTTAATCGCTTGGTAGTTACTGTGCTGTGGGAAGGCTGCAGAATCAGGCCTCAGAACTCCCCTTTGCTCACAGCCCTTGTATGTCTTTTCTCAGAAGCACTTATTAGGATGGGAAAAAAAAATCACAGTAGGAACATAAAATTTCCCTGACAATGTTCGAAATGAGAGACGTGCATTACCACTGAGCTGCCCCTAAGTGTTATTTGTTTCAGTGACATTGCATTGTATTTAACTCTTATTTATACTCCAGCTGTACATTTCACAGGTGAGTCAGTGACATTTCGGCTGGGTGATATTATTGTGTTCAACCCCTACCACTTTCTTATTTGGAATAACATCAAGATTACAGCTTAATCTGGGTCCTGTTAAAGGGAATTATGCCATTGCCCATGGACCCTGGCCAAGATCTGGGTATCAAATGTGAAGCTGAAGTTTCCGTTCATGTGAGTCTTCCCACCCAGTTTTCCTGGGTTGTGTGTTTAATCCCTCTGTAAACTGCTCAGGAAAAATAAGAAGGTAGTATTCTCTTGTTAGGAATAGTGTTGCCTGTTTGAGTCAAAATCAATAAAATATTTTGCCTTTTGTATTAGTTTGAGTACAGATTGAAAGGAAAGTCATGTTTTGTAAAGTTAATATTGCTTGCTTACTTCTGATTTGTAAGAACTGCTCAATTAAAAGATTAACCCTTTCCCACCCTCCCAAAGACAAGTATGCTATTAATTAGCAATTAAAGCAGGTTCCTGGTATGGTGTGCTTGCTTACTGTAAAATGAGGAGACTGGATAGCTGTATGCTAATTAGCAGGATATGTGTCACCATCACTTTCTGGAACTTACATATGCAACTCTGAGGCAAAGATGCACATATGTGGGCAGTGAATTTCTTCACCTTCTGGGGTGACAGTTCTGCAATTCTAGTTCCAGCTGCTGTTGGAGTGATGCACTCTAGTTCACAGTGTCTGTATTTCTAGTGTGAGAGCAAAGGTAAAGACACTTCCAGAAATTTCAAGATGCAGTATGTGTGAGCACTTTGATGTGAGAGGGACAGGTTTTTTTTTTATTTTCCCTCCCACACACACACACCTTGTGCTCAGTAGAAGAAACATTTCTAAGATGGCTGTTCAAGACCTTCTGGCAGACTTTGCTAACGTTATTGCTGATTTCTTTTGGACATCTGATAAATGAAAACAGGGAGGTTTTGTGTCCTTTCACTCACTAAACGTATCCCAGAAGAGATCGAGCTTCATAACACTTTGTAATACTAAAACTTGGCAGATTTTCCTCAATGTGGTTTTTTGTTTGTTTGGTTTTTTCCCCTCCTTCACAGCAGTTGCTTGCCATTTAAATGTCCCTCCCCACCCAAAAGCCAAGAAAATGAAAACAGTACAGATGCTTCCTCATGGAGAGCTAACTTTGTAGCTGCTTGCTTTGCTCAGCTATTTTTGAGTTCTTGGCAAGCAAATAAATCTAAGAAAGACTTCAAAGAATAACTTTTTATAGTTCTAATTCAGAATAACAGAAGAGATTTCAGAAACATCTTGAGACCAAAGAGGAAAAGTTTTAGACTGAAGAAGGTTGCTGCAACGTTTTGAGAAACAGAAGAATTTTAGTGACATGTTATAAAAGTATAATTAGTGAACACTGCTTTTCTTCTGTGGACCAAGAGGGGATTTAATGCCTTCAATATGAAAATCCATGACCAAATTTGATGTTGTAGGGAAGACACACACAATTTTGCCCAGTGCAGTAGTTGTTCTTTGGTTTTACAGAGTTTTTAAAAGTTAAAAGCCGTGTATGTTCCAAGTGGTGGAATTAGTTGTCCTTTCTGGCAACATTAGTGGCATTTTTCATCTTGAAGTGTGTGTAGAGTAATAGCTGAGTTCTGAAGACTTCTGGAGGTTGGAGAAGGAGGCTGAAATGATGAGCTGAAGGAGTTATTAGTAAGACGGACGTGGTGAATCACCAGTTCAAATATAGCCCAGGAGGATAAACAAATCAGCCACTGTGGCTTTTTTCAGCCTGTGGTCCAGAAAGGTGGTCTCCTGGCTTCCAGTGCTCAGCATAATTGATACTGGCCTGGCACTACAAGTACTCAGAACTTCTGCCAGGGTTTCACCTCTCTGGAGATGAAACTGTTGATTCAGAGGCCCATTGGTCAATAGGTGTCTGAGTCACTGCAGGGAGAATCCTCTTACACTGCCTGTGCTGGACCTGTTCTGTAAGGAGCTTAATTATCCCTTCTTGTGTTTTGAGAGTACAGTTGATGATATGCCTGTGTAAAAGGGATACAGCATCACTTAGAGCTTATGTCTGAGGGCACGATGGGAAATCATGTTTATTTAACAGGAGTTGAGAACTTGTGGCAAATGTTCAGTGACTGCGTTTAGAGGACTTGTACATAATGCCCTCCTGTGCTATTAACAGGCAGGGCAACAAATACAAATGTTTTAGAAGAGCCTTGAGGATTTTGTAAACCTGTTAAGGGCCTACATTAGTAATATACAGCACTTTGTTATTGGAAGGCAGAGTTGAAAGTGTTAAGTTTTTTTTTGCATGGGACACAGGAGAGGATCATGCAGAGCAGGTTTTTTGCTTGAGGAGGGTGTTGATCTTATGTATACCTTGGGATTTTCCCTTTTGGCAGCATTTTGTGTTGTTTTAATTTTCCTCTCTCAAGTGGCTTTTGTTTTTGAAACTTGAGCAAGAGGCAGTTTCTGTTTGTTTTGGTTTGTTTTTTTCAAAATAAGAATGGAATTGTTTAATTATAGACTTCACTAGGACTTTGACCTTGTTCTGAATCCACAGTCTTATCAGTTTTGATAATCCAATTTTTTATTTAAGTTCTCAAGCCAGAAGCTATGGCATATGCCTCTTCTGAAGTAGCTCAATATCCTTAAATTGATGGAACAGTGTAGGCTGGCGAGGACCTCAATCCCTACAAGCACTAAGTTAAGAAACATTTAAGGAAAGCAAAGTAAATGCTTTAATAGGTGTATCACTCAGATGAGCTGGCAGGCATTAGACTGCCTCAGTAACGTTGAGCTCATGGGCACAGATTTGCTGTGCTTGTTTTCTGTAAAACCAGAAGCTGGGTATTCGTTTCTCAGCATTCAGCTCTAATCTGAAGCTGGTGGTTTGTTTCTGTAGCTACAGGAATCTGCAGGGCTTCCTGCTGTACTCACATGCCTCTCCAAACTAATTTCAGCCTCTCCCTCAAGCTTCTCTGTGCTTTCCAGCCACCTTCCTAATCTGACAACTCTCTCTTCACTTCCACTTCTTAATTTCCTGGCACAGAGCAGCATCCTCAGTCTTGGAGAAACTTGGATAGTAGTAGAGCTCTGGTGTCAGCATGAGGTGCTGCTGAGCATTCAGAGGCAGTATTGGAGCTGCTGCCAGGATGTCAGCAGAGCTCAGGGACACCGAGCTGGGAGCCAGTGTGGAGCAGCCAGGGCTCAGTAGGAATCGTGTAGGATCTTATCCCATACACATTTACCACTGAATGGCTGCTTGAGCAAACATCCATTTTGGATGAGAGACAAACAAATTTATGTGTGTGTTGCCAGTTTTATAGGCCCGTGCCAAAGCTGATACCATAGCTTACAGTCTAGCATATAAAAGCCACTTCATACCTTCTTGCAGATCTTAAAATTATTTGTAGAACTCTGTTAAACAGGTTTATCTGAATTTCTAGGAGACAGGTCAGGCTAAAATCTTGTTATAATTAGATGTATATATATACACAGAATGAGTCATACAGCTTGGTAATTCCTTCTTGGAAAAAATGAAAGCCCTGACAGCTGTGTGTAGAGAAGATGAGGAAGGGAGAGTTATTATGTGTTGATTGGGATATCCTGAAATTGCAGTGCTTCAGGGACAATAGTTAATTGTTGCAACAGAAGTTTTATGACTATTAATTCATACTGGGAGATAGTAAAAAAAGTGTGCAAATGCTCTGCTGCCATAATGTGTAGCTTTATTTGTTCCATGTGGGATTTGACGTGCAGTGGGGCAGAGAGCAGGGCTGCTGCAGTGATGGGAGCACTTGGTCAGTGGTGGAGGGGTAGGACAATGTTATTTCAGCCAGCAGGTGGACCTGCCTGAGGTGCTCTGCTGCAGGCTTTCAAACATTGTCCTTGCTGGTGTTCTGCCTAGTCAGCCCTTCTAATTCCATCCCATGGTGTGGTATGAGATGTTTTGTGGGTCTGAGTATAGCTGGGCAGCCTTGGTTTTAAGGTCCTGTGGCATTGGGACAACAGTAGGATAATGGTAAGGGGTGAGCCAGCCTTTCTGTGCACCTGCCTTCTCCTGAGCATGCCAGTTGCTGAGTTCTCTTTATCAGCTGCAGTGTGCAGAAGTACCTCAAAGTGCCTTGAAGTCTAAAATATTTCCTGCCTGCTCAGTGGTGCTGCCTGCAGTAATGAACTGTGGTATGAACTACACATATAATGCAGATGTATGAGACAAAAATTGCTGTAAGAAACATCTTGACTGTTTTGTTTGTTTGTTTTTTTAAGAGAATCCACATAATTCTTTGAGCTTGTGCACGTTTTCAGTTCAATTAACTTTTTTATAGCTGTGTCATAAACCCCAGGACAAAGTTAACTATGGAAATCCTTCCAGACGTGGTAATTTTTATCTTGGGCAAGATAATTGCTATTGGACAATTTTGACATGTTGTACTGTCATAGCTTACTGAATTTGACACTGCTGTTTTTACCATCAACCACAATTTGATTGTTTTGGGACAAGAATGCTGTTTGGAAAAGACTTTTTTAAAAATTCCTTGCATAGTGTATCCCTTTTGTACTTGTAAAGCTCGTCTTAATGAAAATGCCTGTGGCTTTTGAAGGGAGAGGTTTTTTTTTCAGTGAGTTCTTCTGTGATAACTGAAAACTTTCCTTCTCTGCTTTCTCACCTTTCAGTAAACTAAAAATGCAATTAGTGGAGTTTTGGGTTTTCACAGACCTTCCTTTTTTAGTATTTTTCTTTTTTACTTTTGGAGATAGCAGTGATTAGAATGAAAACATATTAAAAGCTTGACATTCTCAGCATTGCTTTAATTGTGCTGAATTATCCTTTTACAAAGAATGGAAAGTAAGTTCTTCAAGGGAGAAGGTCCTTCTGACGTGCAGCTTTCACAAGCAGAATCTGTCATTAAAAGTACTTCATTTTCCTCTTTTGTTTTTTACTCCTGTCCCTTCTTAGTCAACTTTTTGTGGAGAACCTTTGACCCTGGAATGGAGAAAACCAGACAGACATCACTTAGGTCTCCTCTTCTGAATTTTATGCTACAGCAAAAATTGTAGGCCTACACTGCCTTCTAGATGGTAATTGCACACTCTGGAGAGTTTTAAAAAGCTTTGGAACACCATTCCTTCCCTCCTCCCTCCTTCCCTCATCTCCTGTAAGACTCGCTAATCCCTACTTTTATTCCACCAGTATGATTCATATTGTTTGAATAACTTTAGTTTTACTCATGTAAAAACTCTGCAAATATTTACCTCTGCTTTGGTGATCGCAGCAGGCTGTCAACTCTAGAGAACTTGGTGTCTTTGGAACTGGAGTTCCTATTACCTGTCATTCTGCAAATATTCCGTGCAGCAAAGGAATTATTCCCAGTTTGAGTATTACCTGTTTACCAGCTGATATTTAGTTCCTGGATAAGTTGGCTCTGGCGGTCGTTCCTCAAAAAAAAGAATAGTTGCAGTGTGAAGTTGATTAACCTGAGCTGGAAGACAACTGAAGAGAAAGTGAAAGTTGTGTTAAAGATGGCACTAAGTAGAAAATTAAAAAAATTAAAGGACTTTTATCTTCATCCTAGAAAATTTTCATCATAGAAAAATATTCCTTGTTTGTTGGATACTCCCATCAAATTTCTAGCAAAAAAGCTCCAACAATTTAGAGAATTATTAGGGAAGTCCTTTAGTACATGTAAGATGAAAGGTTAAGGTATTACCTACTGTGTTCAGTGAAGCCATACTGATCAGAGGCTCCCAGATCAGTTTGTATTCCTTAATATCTTGTGCTTTTCATTAGCTCCTCTTGCTTATTGAAATCTTTCTTAGATGCTCTATGCAGTCTTTCTGACTGTAGTATTGAAAAAAGAAAACTCTAAAGGAGGAGCCAAAAAGCAGAGGGGTGGGAAAACTCTTGAGGTGTTTTAGTTTGTCATCATAGCGTGATAATCTTTTTTTCAAGTTGCTTCAAAGGATCTCTTTTGGATGACTTTCAACAGCTGGCATTTTTAAGTGCCTCTTGGCTGTAGGATGCTGCGGAAAGACTGCGGTTTAAACTTTGTAAGAACTCTAAGTATGTGTAAAATTCTGCAGATTAATTCTCAGCCAATGAATAGCATGATCTGTGGATTATCACTGTAGTAAATCTCTACTTGCCTGCTCTGCATGGACTTTTTGTCCATAGTTCAGATGTTTTTTGTAGCATTCGTTGGAGCTGCAGCTTCATTTTATGGAAGGGGTTCTTTCAGTGGTGCTGTACTGGTGCCAGTGCTGGACAGTGTTGTGTAGAGGCAATCTGGGCCTTTACAGGTATAAAACCCAAGCACCAGAACAGTAAGTTTAGCCTTACTTAAAGTATGTCAGAGGCATTGAGTCCTCTACTAAACTACGCCTACTTTGTACCCTTCCTGGTATGGATTTGGATTTTAGAACTGCGTATATTTAGTTCCAGAAATGTATGCTTTGATGACGAGAATGGTTATGTGGTATAAAACTAGAGGCACCTATTGCTATTACTTGCTTGCCCTTTTTTGCTGCTTTTGTTGTAGGGCTGGAAGTCCAGCCAGCTAGCACGTAGTATCCTTATTTCCTCTGTTAATTTGGTTGTTTGGGTTGTTTAGCTTTTCCTTTACAGGAGTCATTAAGAGTCAGGCTTTGCATATGCTTGCCTCAGGGTCAAGAGAAAATCATTCATCTGGAGCCCAGGGATCTGACCTCAAGAGAAGAGTAATTCACTCCCCGTTAATAACTGTGAGCATTCACTGTGGGACCTGAGCAGAGCAAGGGCCATGGCAGCAGAAGTAAGGTTTGAAACAGTGTGAAATAAGTCTGGTGTTAGGAAGACTGGGCTAGTCTGTAATGGAACAGGTGAGAAATCATTCCATTCCACTGACACTGTTTTCCAGCACTAAATTAGAATGAATGGTTCATGAGATGTCTGTTAGGGCTGTTCACTCTCTGCTTAGTGCTTTGTCACAGATTCACAGAGGGGTTGAGGTTTGAAGGGACCTCTGGAGTTCATCTGGTCCAAACCCCTGGCTTAAGCAGGGCCACCTAGGGCTGATCGGGGCCAGTTGGCAAGTTCCATATCATAGAATCACAGAGTAGTTTGGGTTGAAAGGCACCTTTAAAGATTACCCAGTTCCAACCCCCTCACCATGGGCAGGGACATCTCCCACTTAGACCAGGTTACTCAGAGCCCCGGCCAACCTGGCCTCAAACACTTCCAGGGATGGGGCATCCACAGCTTCTCTTGGCAACCTGTGCCAGGCCTTCACCACCCTTACAAGAATTTCTTCCTAATATTTAATCTAAGCCTACTCTTTTTCATTCAAAACCATTACCCCTTGGCATTGTAAAAAGTCCCTCTCCATGTTTCTTGAGGGCTCCCTTCAGGTACTGGAAGGCTGCAATTAGGTCACCCTGAAGCTTTCTCTTCTCCAGCTGAACAATCCCAGTTCTCTCAGCCTTTCCTTGTGGCAGAGGTTCTGATCCCTCTAATCATCTTGATGGCCCTTTATGTTTCTGTTCTTGAGGAAAAAAAAAGACTTAACACAAAAATTGTTGCAACTTAATAGGTGCTTTGAAATATCTTGTTAATTCTATCATCTTGTATTAAAATAAAGTGGAGTCTTTCTACACTAGGGAATAGGGATAAGGTAAACCTACAAGATGCAAAGATATGTTGCTGTGTGTCTACTTACTGGCACATGTTAATATTAAAAAAACCCAACTAACTAAACATGTACAGAAACACGAGTCTTTTCTGCTTCATTGCTCATGAACATCAGGGCTCAGTTAAGAACAGCTCAAAGTATCACCTTTGTTGTCACGTGCAGCAGCTACCTTGCTGAAAGGAAACAGGCACTGGCAATAGGGATTTTTCTTAAGAAGAGACAAAAAATTAGGAAGCTTCTGTTTATATTCCAGGATGAATGTGTTTATAAGATGTCAAACCAAGTTTCTAGCAATATCTCTTTGAAACTGTAAAGATCCTGATTCTTTAAGGTGATAAGCTTTGGGATGTGTGCCAGATTTCTGATATCAAAGTATTATTTTTAGCTTTTGCTTAAATTATTGTGATTAAAAATAGAGATATCTATAAATTTGAATATTAAGTACTAATGTGTATGTATCTGACAGAAGTTATTCTATTAGCTTTGTCTGGGACCACATGCAGACTGTGTACTTTCTTGTTTCTGTGTAGCATGCAAAATGATTCCTAGTACATCTTTGATCATTTTGAAATGCAGTTATAGTTGGTTTTATGAATTTGGTTCAGTGCAGACACTTCCCTTCATCTCTTGATTGTTTGTAATAGAATTTTAAAAATACTTGTCAACACTTGAGCCATATTTGGTCGTATTTTTTTCACTCTTCACAGCATATGGACTGTCACTTTCAGTTTTGCTGTGACAGTTCACTTGGGTTCTCAGTTTAATTTATAAAAAGTAGGTGAATGCACTCTTAGCAAATGTAGATCGAGGCTTGACAACCAGCTCTACCTTAATCTTTCTCTGTGCTATAAAAGGCATCATATTGTTTCATCTCCAAAGCAGTGTCCTTCCTTTGGATTCATTCTCTTTAGAGGAGTGCAGCATGTCTCTTCAGCTTGAGATCCCCATTTGAAAGACACATACCAATTTGCAGAGTTGAAGGGGCCCGTTCCTGTGCCTTTGATCCTGTCAAGAAGTCCAGGTATCTCTAGAAGCAACCATGTCCTGATTAACTGGAGAGTGCTAGACTGAACCAGCTGTATTGGTTTAGGGAGAGGACTGTCTGCCCTAACTATACTTTTTGAAAGGGTGCATGAGAAAGGAACTAAAATTAAAATCCTGTTTCCAGTGTTTATTCAGTCTGGATTATCAACTGTAGGAAGGCTGAATGAGGGTCAGAAGGATATGAGCACCATCATCTGTTTTATCAGCTAAAGATGTCTCATTTTTGTAGAAATAATGCTGTAGACACTTGCACTAATCTTATCCTAGCAGCTGAAGAATTCCAGACTTTGATACCCATCTGTACCTTGTATGTGAGATTTGAGTCAGGCTGATTAAAGGTAGATGTAAACCTGACTCATCTGTGTGCACCAGTGGATGCAAAATCAAGTGTGAACATGGTACATGTAATAAGTAAATTAGACTGTTCAAAGTAAGCAGAGTTTAAAAAGCTTGTAGGAAAGTGAGGGGGGTGGTGGTATTTGGAAAATGTCACACGTTTAAACCTTGAGTCATAACTTTAAGGCTTCTTAAATTATTTTGTAACACAAAAAAGCAGTGTGTCTAAGACAGTGAAGTTATTTCACAGATGTCAAGACAAAGTACATATTCTTTACTTTGTTTATATTATTTTCCTTGGGAACCCAATATTTTAGTGAATTTGTTAAAAAGAAAAAAGACTTCAGTCCCAAACACAGCTTGATGTGCTGCACATACCAAAAAAGTCCATTTAAAGTCACACAAGGGGGCCTGGTTTTCAATGACAGGAGGCAGGAAATTTAGTGTTCCTGACTGAAATTCCATCTCCAGTTCATACTCCTGTAGCCTGGTGCTGTGGCATATGGGGTGTGCTTGACCCTTTATTTCTTTCTCCAGCAAAAATGATACAGGTCTCCACAGGAGTTTCAACCAAGTCTGTCTGACTTGTAACTTTGCAGTTCTGAGTGCTTAAATATCAACAGGCAGGTTCTTGGAAAGCATGTAAAGGATCTTATTTAAGTTAGCTGATCTTCCAAATTTTTTGTACATCTGATGCCTACTTACTTTTTTTTTTTTTGACAAATGAAAGGTAACCGTCTTGTCTGATTGCAGCGATCAAAGACCTGGCTTTCCAGAACAACACTTTACAGAGCTGTTTTTTGGAAAAAAAAAAAAAAAAAAGTATTTTTGAGTTGGTTGTACCAAATTATTCACGCAGAATGCAGGGACCTTCAGTTTGGTAGGAAGCTAGATGCTGCTGTACCTGGTCACAACACTTGTTCTGAGGACAGAAAGATGGAATTAATTCTCAAAAAGCTGCAGCGAAAAGCTCAGTTGTGGGAAGCAGAAATCTGACAAAATGCTGGCTTGTGGAAGCCACAAGCTGGCCTTACAGGCGCGCTCTGAGAGGGAAGTGATGGCAGATCAGTTAGTGGAAAAAACTTACTGTAGGTTGATGATGACCAGGTAAGTAAAACTCACTGGGGACAAGTTTCCAGAGAAAGTCTGTCCTTTAAGCAAAAGCAGACAAGCAGTGAAAGATGTGTGAGCCCTGCACTGTGCTGAAGGCACCAGGGAGCTGCAAGATGCATCTGCACTGTGTGGTTAGGAGAGGAGAGAAGGGTGGGTTCTCACAGAGAAAAAAGTTCAGGCGTAAAAAGAACTATAATCAAAGACACTAAAGAAATCCTCATGTAAAGACAGAAGCCAAGACTTTGAAAGTAGGAGGTTAACCTGAGGTGCACAGTCTGTATTTATGCATGCAGGTGCTAGATCAGAAGGGACGAGCAACCAGTTATTTCAGTGAGAACTTCTGGACATGCAAGCTTTGGAATTCTACTCTTTCTTAATTGCTTGTGTATGAGCTTAACAGCTTATAGTTAAACCTCCTTTTTTCCCTTCCCCCTCTCTTTCTAATTTTTTACTAAACCTTGGCTACACGGGCTATATGTTGGCTTTAATTCTTTCCCTCCCCCTTGTAGGAGGATGATTTACTTGTTTTATCACTTCAGAGCCTGTAATAGTGCACAAGCAACTTTTAATCTTTACTTTAATTGAGGTAGATGCATCTAAATATGTTGTGTTCTGAGGAAGGCTTTCTAAGTATCTCGATGGTACAAACCTCTTCCTCCTTTTTAGAATGTCTCAGGGATAGAAGAAAGTAAGATAAGAAGCAGATAAATGTTGAACTGCAAACAGCAAGTTCCACTGTCTCATTCTTTCTCTCCCTTCCCCATCATGTGTGAGGTGGGTGGATGCTCTGTGTGTGGGTTGTGTGGGGTTTTTTGGGGAGAGATTTTAATATCTCTGTTTTGACACTCACTGTAAGCCTTCTGGACCCTTTGCCATTGCCTCAAGCTGAAAGAAAAACAAACAAACATTTTTGAACTTTATATTCTGCAGTTCTTTTATTGGTGGTTTCTGATATCCTAGAAATAGGTCTCAGTTAAGAGTGAGAAGATGAAGCTTCTCAGCCATTATGGTGGGGTGGGGAAAGAGGAGAGGAGAACTGAATAGTGCCTCGAGGACCAGATTTTCCTGTTACTTCTGTATATGGAGATGCAGTCCAAATGGGTACTGTGAAGTTGGCCATTTAACTTTTTACCTTGGAATTTTTTTTTATGTGTTTTCAGTAAATTCGGTTTGTATGTAGTGCTTTCTCTTCCTTCCCCCCTCTGCACCCTGGATCCCAGGAAACATACTCTGGAATTAACAAGTGCTTTGTAGTTTCACTTCCTCATTTCTCTTTACTTATCAACCATCCAAAACATTCAGAAACTGAGTTGTACAAGAAAATTCTTCTGATGTTTGCCTTTACACACTGCTATTAATAGGGGATCTTGGTGCCTTCTATAATTACCGATGAAGTGTTTGAGTACCCTCAAATCTAAATGGACATTGTGGCACAGTGGGAGTGTGGAGGCTTGGAAAAGAATTCTGAAACAGCTCAGAAAAAGTATTCCTTGTGCAGAATTTAAACAAAGTTTGTATTATGAGAGGTGTTCGTGTGCTATAACTTTTGCTCTCAGTAGATCCTTGTGGCTGTTTTACAGACTTCAAAAAAAATGAAGCAAATGGGTTATTTATCTGGATCTTGCAGGCATATAATCTGTGGGCTGCTGCTGCTGGTATTTTTGTGGGGAAGGTGAGAAGGACCTTATTTAAATAAGAGGCTCCTTGTCAGGGACTTCAGCTTCTAGAACTGAGTGTCTAGTATGTTCAAAATGCTGCCAGTATGGATAGAGCCTTCTACTCTTAACAGAAGTGTTATTGTAGAGATGCTGTTTCTCTTGCCTGTGTCAGCAACAAGGTACTTTCTCTTCTGTGCCTGTGTGCTAATTTATGCCATTGCTAGCTTGCCATATCCCAGATTCTTATCTGCACTGAACTAGGCTCTACTTCGAATCCAAATGGTTGTGACTTCACATTATAAATGCAGGATTTTTTTGTTAGGCCTTTTTTGCTTTCTGGTTTTTTTTTTCTACTAATATAATCACAGGAAAAATGGTTATCAAGGTCAGTTTGTATAGATATACTGGGAGTGTTTTCCGGTCCCAACAAAATAAGCTTATTTCCTGCAGTATTTCAAACCTGAGTATGAGTAAGTGAGCGTCCGTAAAACTTCACACATATGGGTTGCAGTAGTGCATTGTTGCTTTGTGCCTCAGTGGTAGAAGCCTTACCAACCAGAATCTGCTTCTAGCATCAGGCAACCAGTTGAACATTAAATTTTGATTGAGTGAAATGACAGGAAAGGGCTAAATTCAGCGTGCTGTGACCATAAGAGCTGTTGGAATTAGAGAATTAAAGGAAGACAAATCTTGCCATATTCTTTTCCATGCCAACACTTGAATGTCTGGAATGCAACAAATGGTTTTCATTACAGCTCCTTCCTGAGTTAGTGCATGTTAATTCTTGTTTGCCCTTATAAAAGAAGCCTTGCCTGTACATGTCTTTTCAGCAGGAGGAGCCAGTGGATCAATCAATGCCACAACTGACACAGAAGAAGAAACAGAGGTAGATCTGTTGCGTTTCTTGGCTTTTGGTTCTGAGTTCTGATGAGTAACCAGGCAATGGCAGTTGCCTGAGGAAGCTTGCTCTCTCCTCTCTGAATAGCTGACACCTTTTTAACTTTATTTTAATCCTGTAATGGTTAAGTCCTTTAAAGAAAATACATCCTTTTTATTAAATAAATGAATCTTTTGTGTTGGTTTAAAAGCAGAAGACAAATTGACTTTAGGTTAAAAGACTTGGGTTTTCCCCTTCATTTTCAGCAACTGAGGAGCAGGAAGATAAACTAGCCTTTAGATGAAGACTTTTGGATTTGCTTCTACCCTTTCAATCAGGCTGTTTTTCCAAGCCACTTGTGCCCCTCTGATCCCTCATGAAAAAGTTTGAGCTTTGTTCTGAAATATGTTTGCTTCACCTGTGCATTCTCTTTCAGTACATGTGGTTTTCTCCTTGGAAACATTAGTTGACCTGCTGACCCAAAGTATACTTGTGCAGCCCAAATTCAGTATCCAACTTGTTCTGTTTCAATGTTTAACTTATTTTGTTTAGTTCAATCAATGTGTTAGCTATTTAGTGGCAATGGAAGGCTACTGCTCAGAGGTGAGATGGTTGTGTACATTTTTAAATTATGGGATTTTTAATTAGTGGAGGGGTATGAAACAACTTCAAACTTAAAAAAAAAGGTCAATTTAATCTGATAGTCAACCTCAGTGTATCAACTTGTAGTATCTTACGTTGTAGTTTTGAACATCCTGATACTGTCTTTCTTTTCCAGTTCTGCACAGTTGAAGCTAATGAAAACAGTTGGGGGAAATCAGAAAATTTCCAGTCCTCCCACTGTAGCTAATTATGCCAGTTGTGACAGAAGGGTAGATTGGCTTCTTGTCTTGCAGCCAGAAGCCTTCAGAGTAGTGGCTTAGAGAGTGCTGAATGTGACAGATGACTGTTAAACATGTGACATCTGAAGGTTGGGTTGTGTCTTCCTTGAAATGGATGGTTTAAAACTGGTCTTAAACTTCTACAGAAAGCTAAGTGAAAAGCTCTCAACTTTCTTTTATTAGACATGAGAGTTACCTTCTTACTTCCAGCATTAGAAATGATAAAAATATGGAAGCTCTGTCTCTTGACACTCTCAAATGCATTTGTTGACAGCATCTGCAATACTGTTATTTTGCTTTCCCAGTCTCCCTTCAGAGTCCAACTTCTTGGTCTGGTTTTTGCTTTGACATCTGTTTCTCCATGCTGAAGGTGCTAATGCCACAATTCTAGTTTCTCTTTCCTTCTGCTTCTCTGCCTGTCTCTTCAGTGGGCTTCTGCAGTATATTCATTCGTTGCTATCTCAGTGTTTGTGTTCTGGGTCCCTGTAGCTCCCACTCTTTACTTACCTCGTTTGGTCAGTCACCTTAAATGCACTCTCCACACCTGCTTTTCTTAACCACGTAATGCATTGTCTTTGGTAACATTTGGGCTACAGCATAGGGGTGTCTTGTAGTTACTTGTTGCTTTTTGAATGGCAAGCAGTGACATTAAAAGTCGTCTAAATAGCAGGCCAACTTTTTTTCTTGCTTTCCTGTGCAGTATCTGATGGCTTATTTATATCAGACCTACAAATTGAAACAGTGTTGTTTCTCAAAATAGCATTGAAAACTCTTTGCAATTCCCATCAGTCTTCCCCCTCAGACTTGACAATATTTGGTGTCTTTGTTTTTGAGCCATAACTGCTGAAATTGTGTGAATTTGGTGTGCCTTTTCTTTAAAAGCTTCTAGTTCTCATATTAGTATTTAAACTTTTCTTTTGAATTCTGAAGCTAAAATCTGACAGCTGAAGTTCATCATTAGTCTCCTGAAATGAAGCATGTAATGCTATGTGTGAGTACTGTCATACTCTGAATTTCAATCCATTCCATATTTCATGTGCTTGAGTCTGATAACGTGACTGCAAGTGTCTTGCAAGGCAACAGTCCTATTACACTGTTCCTAGGTTTAAAGTTACATGTTTCCCTATCCCTTTGTGCAGGAAAGGGTTATATACTGCTGCTTCTGCATTTCTTAGCAGTAAACTATAACATCAGAAACCTCTTCAAGACTCTTTGATCCAGAAAGCATCTGTGCTTGGCTGAGCTTCTGAGTAATGTGTCCTTCAAAGAAGCTACTGCCCTCTTTCCTCATAAGATTTGGGAGAGGTATAAGAAATGGAGTTTTGCAGAACTTTCATTCTAGCAAAAAAAGTGTGAACTCCTACCTCAGAATTTTTTTGGAAAGAATATTTCTGTGGGCTGAGATGCCAGGATCTTTTAAACCAACATTTCGTTTGCTTTGAGTTGTAGTAAATGCAAAAATAAACAACCTATAGCGATTACTTTCAGACTCTGGCAAGCAGATAAACTGACTGCTGGTATCCTGTTACATGACAAAAAGCTAGCAGGAGGAATAATGGGTAGCTGTTTCACTGCAACCTGATGATGGAGAGTTTGAAAAGGTCTGAACACTGCTACGTTTAGCTCTGAGGTCTCTATGAAATGTAGCGTCCTTTGCTTTCATTGTCTTAGCCCCATCAGATCTCTGCTCCAATTGCTTGTACACTTATGCAATGGCTGTTGTTGTTGTAGTAGAATAATGCTTTGAGATGATGTGTGTGCTGCAGTCTTACTGTACCAGCACTGAAATGTTTTAGGGACAAAACAAAATCCAGTGTTCTCTTTGGGAGAGGTGCATTTACTATCCTTCAGGATATTCTTGCCACAAAGAGCTGGTTTGTGCCAGTAAGAGACTGGGAACAAGTATTTTTTTTCTTTCAGTTGCCCTGGCATTTAGGAAATAATGTTCATAATTCTGTGTCTGTTCTGAAAAGGCATCGTTGAAGGGCTCTGAAAAAAATAGGCCATCAGGCTGGCTGTTTGCATTATCAGCCTGAATAACCAGAAGAATTGAATTACTTACATGACACTGAGGAAGCACTGAACTCTGTGTGGTGCTTGCCTTAGGGATAATTTGGGATTCTGTATGCAAATATTACCTGCTGGTCAGCTAAAACCTGAGATCAACTGGAGTATTAAACGTGTCTTATAGGAAAGTCTTAGTTCGGTTGTTCTCTTGATGATTAGTCTCCTGTCTTTCATGGAGGTACACTAGAATGTAGAGCCAAAGCCAGACTCACATCTCTAATAAATGAGGTCTGTGCACTTGCTGGGTGGCAGTTTTGGATAGGAGGCCTAGAGGGTTTTGTAGATGTGCTGGAGACAGGTTTGAGTCCTGCTTTTGCAGCTCATCCATATTTGTGTCCTCTGTGTGTGTCAGCCTTCACCCACCCCATGTTAGAGTTGAGTCCTTGTAGTTGAGTGAATGACCCTGCAAGCCAATTTGACTGGAAGAGTGCTGGGAGAATAGATATATTGGATGCACTTAGCTAATATGGCAGCAATGGATCAAATCTGTAGGCTGCTGTATTGAGAAGGAAAGTAAGAGCATGCTCGATATAGTAGCCAGCTGTTGTCCCATTTCAGTGTGTGTCAATACTCTTATGGGCTGCTTGTTTATTAGCACTTCTGGAGCCATTTGTGTCATGGTGTGGCACAGACTAGAAAATGGAAGCTGAGCCAGTGATTCTCTTCCCCCTCACATTGTCTTGCCAATGAATTTAAGTATGGTAGTGCTGTATGGGTGGTCTGTTGTCTGTTACTGCCCTGTCAGAAAGGTGAAATGGTTTGGGGTAATTGCTAAATGTCACTCTATAACTGGGTTATCCAGCTTGGAGCTTTGGTGCCTTCTGTTCCAGGTTGGTCTGTATAGTTCAGATGCGAACATAACTGGACAAGAAGTGCTGTTCACACTTTCCCAGGGAGGCTGGAAATATATTAGAAGTTATCGTAGAAGTCTTATTCACCACTTTTTCCTTAAGCATGGTAGCAACTTATGACTTAAAAAAATATAAATCTAATTTTATTGAGCGTGTTTTTTTCTTGAGTGCCCTATAAGGTCATCTAGCTCCCTTAGGGGTTCAGATAAAAGCAATGAGAAAGATCAAAGCTGGAAAAGCTCAAAGCAGCATTGTTTCCAACACTGAACCAGGTTGGCTGCAGCTCTGGTTGGTCTTGAAAATCTCCAAGGATGGAGATTGCATAGTCTCAGACTGACCTGTTCCAGAGCTGCTCCGCTCTCCTGGCACACGTACTCCTAGCACAAGGAACAGGTTGTTTTGGAGAGAGAGGGGTCATGCCCTGGACTGCCGGTGAAATGTGCTGCTGTGCATGGGCTGGGATGAACCCCATTCCCAAGGGATGCGCAGTGGAATCCCTTCCCAGTGAGCTCTGTGTCAGTTAAAATTGCTTTGTGCCTCCTCTGCCTGAATGCTTTTGCCACCTTAGTTACTTATGGAACTTGTGTATCTGCTGAAAAGGTTTTCAAAATTAACCAGTGAGCTCAGCAAAAGGAAGAAACTATTCAGGAGGTGAGCTGTGACCCTTGGGCTTGTCTATAGAGTCTGGCTTTGTGTTCTCTTTCCTTGCTATAGCACAGCCTGAGGAGATCATCCATCCACACTCCATTGTGTGTGGTTCATGTTTACCTTGTGCCCAGGCTCCAAGACACAAAGAAGCCCAACAAAATGCAAGCAAGTTACAAGTTTCTGAAATAACAAAAGCTGCAATTAAGACTTCAGTTTGAACATGATAATGGTGCCACACTGTCATGTGTCATTGTCAGGGTAAATGACACGGGAAAGTACAAAGCCATTTGAGAGAGGGCTGGAGATCTGTCTGGCACAGAGGAGGGAAGTTGGTGCAACCTGGCACAGTGTTACATGCATGGGCCAATCTTGGGAGCAAACTGTCCTGCCTGCTTCGCTTGGATTTTCTTGAGAGAAGTCACTGCATTGCTGCCAGGTTTTCCTTCTGGAGAGAGCTACCCTTTCTGCTTGGTTGCTGGTGGGGGACTGGGGCTGGGAGTGAAACAAGAAGCTACTTAAACACGATGTAGCTGCTGGTGTGGTATAAAGGGTCTATACATAAAGCATAAGCTGTGTTTCTGTAATGATTATTTGAGCAGTGGAGCTGCCATGTCTTAACCCTGGCTTATATTACTTAGTGTCATTTAGGTGCTGCTTTGTTTCACTGTCTTTTATAGCATTTATCTCTTACTTAATGTACTTTCCTTTTCATGAGGGCCACCGTTTGATGGGGTTGATTTAGTACTAAACACAGTGGGAATCAGATTGCTGATTAGAACTTGTAGATAGAGCAGTGAAAAAAATGGAACTTACAGCAACACATTGTAATATTTTTCTTTGATGCTGTTTCAGTTTAGGGAATTGATATCTGGGAACTTGATCAGGCTCCATGACCTACACTTGGATACTTAGCCTGCTGTTTGTTGATTTATCCTATATGAGAGCCATCTCTTCATCCTTTTTTGCCCTCATTTTCCTCAAACTGGAAATGAGAGGGTGATATGATATTGTAGGTGTTTCTGAAGGCTCTATTTAAGTACCAGAGAGTTAATGCAGTGGTGGCTGTCACATGCATCTTTAACATAAATGCGTCGATACAGCTGATGAAGGGAGACATTTTCAGCCTCTCTTGATCTGCAAACTTTGTGCCTCTCAAGCCCTTAAGAAAAGAAGAAGTTTTAATACATAACTGAGCTGAGATCACCTGTGTAATTATGACTTTTACATTCCTGTCAATATATGAAGTTAAATAATTAATTACAAATGTTGCTTTGTCTTTTCAGTACATCAATTGTGGTAACCTGGAACAGCTCTTAGACAGTAACCAGCATCTGCCCTGGACAGTGAGGGTGAAACTGGCTTATGACATTGCTATGGGGGTCAGTTATCTTCACTATAAAGGCATTTTCCACCGAGACCTTACATCCAAGGTACCGTTTATAAACTTAAGAGAACTTTTTAATGAAGGTACTGTAAGTGATTGTTGGGTTTTTTTCCTCTTCCTTTTGGCAGATAACTCTTATTTTATAAGGTGTGATCTAAGACATTTTGAGAAATAAATTGAAACACAGTTTATAGAATTGAAACTTTCCTCAAAACATGTTTGTATGGGAACTAGAGAAATTACTATCCTAAAGGAAGGTCATTCCTTAAATGAGTTCAGCTTGGGATTTCTCAGAAAGCAGCTGCAGGGTTTTTTAGTTCTGAATTGTGGTTCAGTAAAGTATTTAAATCCCTGGATAATTAAGCACAGCAACCTAACATTTGGAACAGGTTAATCATATAAAGAACCCAATTGAGAAGATTATGACAAATGCACTTTAAAATCTCCTTGTTGTTTTTGTTTCCCCGTGTATTTCACAAATCTTCTGTAGGAAGAGTGACCTTTCATTACTAATTCTGTGTTAAGTGTTTCTCTCACTTCTAAAGTCAGTAAGATCAAAAGAGTTTGCCTAAAATGTTCAAATTTCAGAGTTTCTTCCAGAATGATATTTCAGTGGCAGAGTTTTCAATGGACAAAGATGTATTTTTTTAATTGCTTTAGTGACAACTTGTATGAATTTATTTGGCTGAAGTAGCCAGCTAATTCAAGCTCGGCAAGAAATATTGACATAGGAGCACTAAGCTCTGTGAACAGATTGTCCCAGTATTCACACTGGGTCTTAGCATACATTGCAGCCTGTTGTGAGGGCTTTGCTGTCCTGTCTGTCCTGTTGTCTGGAGCTAATGAGCTGGTTTAAGCTCACTGGGGACCTGCAATATGACAGGAGTTCTTGAGAAGACTTCATAATGCACTTCAATCAAAAGCATCCAGAAGAATATTATCTGAGTCTGAAAGGAACTGGTTTTTAAGGTTAAAAACAGCTTTTAAAAACCACAACACAGTGTGTTTGCAAATGTGAGTGACTACTAGTCCTCCATCCAGTTTTCATTTTTTTTTTTAACATTACCTCAGTGCAGTGTTAAACAGATGTAGAGTGTGCATTTAGCCAAAGTGGGGAAAAAAAGTTGAACTGGTGATGAAAGAAGTATTTCAGTGAAGTCATAAAATACTTCCTTGGCTGTTCTTTCAAGAGAGAGGGGCTGAATTCTGCCAAGAAGAATATCAAATTTATGAAAAATGCCCGTACTTGGAGTCACGTCACTTTGACATGATACGCTCAGAAAGCTCCATTTCAGTCACCTTGGAGTGTGCAGAGAAGAGATGCATAAAGATATCTGAAAAGATAACTTGGTGTTCCCCTTTCTTTTTCAGTTCTGGAGGTATTTTAGTACGTTTAAGAGTAGAGTTCCTGCAAGGAGCCAAAGTGCCTAAGGAGAACTTTGTGCCTGCAGCATTTATCATAACACATACTGTGATGGCTAGTCATATGAAAATCCCATTTCCTGGGATCCCTGTGAATGCCTTTGTTCCCAGCTTTACATAACTGTATGCCCTTCTCTGGAGCTGCCCTGCCACTGCTTCAGTGTTATCTATTGTTGAATGCCAATTGTTTGGAAAGTGCACCCGCTGGGAGGGGTTTGTGATGTCCCAGCAACAGCAAACTCATCGGAGGCCACAGGAAGCAGTGAGGTTATTTAAAAACAAATGAACCACATATCAAACCCTAAGAATTTATTAGCAGTTATGCTATATTTGGATTGTTCTTAGCACTAAAGTTATAGTATCTCTGTGGGTCACATTGGAACCTGTCAGGATAAAAGTCTAAGTCATCAGTTTAGAAACTTTCAAATTTCTTGGGTATTTTGGGTTGTTTTCTGTTTGTTTGGGTTTTTTTTAAATTTACTTTTAAAAGTATTTTTTATGTGATGTATGTACTTCCCTTGTTCTGTTTGGGAAGGGAAGTAGATGAAACACCAGGCCTTAAACACCCACCTTAAACAACTTGTGAATTTTATTAGTGTGTTATTGTATTGATGAAATATACTTTAAATCTATTGGACAAATTACTCTCCTTTTGAATCGTAAAGAAGTCACTTTGTTCCAAAGCAAAAAAATTAAGATAACCATAGGAAAAACCTGTCACCAAAATTTTCAGTGCTCAGACTGTGGCTTTTGGCTACTGCTTGAGGACATGCCTTGTCTTTTACCAGGTTTGTATTGGTGGTAGGGTGAGTCATCTTCATTCCTACCAGTAAACAGTTGGTGTGTGAACAAGCTGAAGGAAAATGTGATGGACTCTTTCCTTGGGAGAGAACTTCTGATCTGGATTGAACAAGGGCAGATTCAATACTGTTCTATAGTATACCTTTCTTTGGTAAACTTCAGTAATTGATGTGATGCTTTGGTGTTCAAATGAAAGCAAAGACAAGGATTTAGACCTGCAAAAGTCAGAACAGACAGTGAGCTTGCAGGGTGAGAGAGTGGAGCATTTTTCTAGGAAAATTCTTGGCCTTGACTGAACTGTGAACAGAAAGAAACTGAGACTTTCTGTGCAATAATGTCTCCGTGCTTTAACTGTTACCCTTAAGACAATAGCCCACAGCAAACTGTCCCTGTAATATGAATTTTACTATTAAAATTACTTGGATTAATTTAGACCTGTACTTCTGCCTTTTTTTTCTGGAAAATCTCTGTTTCCTGGAGCTTCCTGGAGCAGATGGTGTGATACATAAATTTTACTATGTCAGTTATGTCAGCAGAATTGTCTTGCTCTTAGTGTTATATGTGTCTATGTATTTGCATAGCATTTTAAAGAAAAAGTTCCCATCCTCTGCCAATCTGAGATCGAAAAATAAGTGGGTTGGGCCATTAGTCTACAGCAGGGTGATCTCTCTTCCTAATGGTACCGTGTGGAGAGTAGCAGAACAGCATTGATACTGCAGGAGGCCAGAGGGAAGAATGGTAGAGAAGAGTAGATGTAGGTCACTGTAGTCAATGCGACAGCCCACGGGGATGTCAGCCCTGCCATCCCACCGGTGCCCTTCCCGATGCCCTTCTGTCAAAGAGAGAGGCAGTGCTTGTGAGAAGAGTGTGCTGCCCAGACAGCTGGTACTCACCCCTGTCGTGAGCAGCTCCGTGCTTGGGCTGCTGGAGCTGATCAGGCTGATCTGCCCTGGTTGGTAGTGACAGCCTGGCTTGAATCTGTCAGAAAGTACAAGTGGTCAGACTGGCCTTTTCCAGCCTGCAGAGAGTGGGGGTGTGGGCAGGGTGACTCGTACGCTTTGTAAGCCAAGAAATGTGCTGTCCCCACTTCTGACTTGTCATAAAAAGATTTACGCAGAGATTAAGCCATAGATGGGTTCTGACAGCCTGCCTTATTGGCTCATTCCCTGTCCCCTGTCCATAGCAAACCCTGTGAATTGTTCTTTATTTGGGGCTCGCTGTAGGTATTTACATCCTGGAATCATGAGGATTTTCTTCATCTTTCAGCAATTGTCAAGAAGGTCTGGTTATGAATTTTAACTCTGAAAGTCTTAGTTACAGAAAGTGCAATCGTTAAAACAGAAATCATACTGTGAAACATTGAAAGTGTTTCAATAGAAGCCACTGAATTGTGATATAATTTTTTCTTAATCTGACTTGGTTTTGCAATATTCTGGCTGTTGTAATGTAGAATTAAAATAGCAATGTTTGGGACAGTGCAGGGAAGAAGTGTCCAGCCTGCAAAAAGAATATGGCAATCTTTTTGTACCTCACCCCTCAAAACAAATATCTTACTACTGCACAGTGAGTTTCTTCAACACCTTGTTTACACTGTATTTGCACTGCAGTCAAACCCTGTTCTAGAAGCACTGTTGATTTCCTTGGCAGCTCACACCAGTGACTGCCCTAATACCAGTGAACTTATTCTTACAGTACCTCTGAGATGAGGGAGATGAGTAAACTCAGCCTTATTATGACAGACTAAAAGCAAGAATACTGGTGAATGTTGTGTATGTGTTTTAAGACTTTAGTCTTTTGTTTGGAGTGTTTGGCATTTTATGTGCTTAAGTTCAAAGCAATATGCTCAGTGATCTCAGAGACAGTTAGAAACATTACAGCACTTATAAAATAGTCAGGTTTGACCTCTGGAAGCAGAGAATGTTACTAATCTTGTGTGCCCTCTGAAAAATTGTGTTAAAGTAGCTTCCTTGTCACAGACTCCTCCTGTGATGCTGAGGAAGGCCAGAGTCCAGATCCCAGGGCAACACTGCAATAGTCTTAACCACAAGACAGAAGAGCTTCATTTGCAACCCAGGCTTTCTTTTTCATCTCTTCCCAGCCTTTCTGTCACCCTGCTGTTTATGTGGGAAGAGTGGCCAGGGTCCTGAAAATAGTGGTCCAAGTGTTTTATGTACAGCCCCAATTCACCATCATCATGAATCCATTGCGTGCACTAAAACACATGGATGCCAGGTGGAAAACTGTGTGATCATGTAATTAAGGATACTACCTTAATGTGTATGCATAAGGGGAAGAAGGAAAGTTGTTACAGGAAGTTTTACATCCCATCTTTTTTGCAATATTATTATTTTGATCCAGAGTTTTTGTATGCAACTTCCTACTAGTTTTAGAAACAATGGAAGAAAGTGACATGATGCACTTTACCTTAGGGTTGGAAACCATGATATTCATGGTGAAGGTGTTTGTTGCTTCATGAAGTAACATGAAGTATACATTAAGTATTTTTAATTTGTATTTGTTGCTACTAAAACACATTGCATGTTTTTGGTGTGGAAGAGGAATAGAGAGAGGGACAGGAGAGATGCCTTGGCAGTGAGAAGTGAACATCTCGGAGTCTGCCCATTTTTCCAAGACTGATCATACCTACTCTGTTACTACTCAATCCTTTCTCCTAGTGTACCATGCCAGCCTCTGGTTAGGCTTTTCATCCTTGTTCATAGACTTTTTCTTTTCTTTTTACTCCCAGTTCCTGCCCACCAACCTTATTGATCAATCTCCTTGTCTGGCTGACTGCATTTACCCTCTTCCTGTTGCTCCCCCTTGATGCTTTATCCAAGCAATCTTTCTGTGTTCTGGTCTTTAGTTTGTTCAGCCATTTCTAGCTCTCCCCATGTTCTGCTGCTCCAGGTTAGCTCTGATCCCTGTCACCACCACCTGTTTGCTGTACTTGCAGTTCTTATGTCCTTGTAATAGTATTTGGGGTTTTTCCCCTATATCAGGAACCTTGCTTAAGACCCTGATCTTGGTCCCTGCCAGGCCCTGGCTTGGACTCATCCTCTTTCTTGTCACCTTAGTCACTCAAATTCCTCATGCAGCACGTGCCTGTCCCAGCCTACTCTTTGCAGCAGTGGCAAAAGATGCATCTTACACAGAGGTCTCATCATGTTTCAAGTTGAGAACATGCCAGGTTTGGTATGATACCACAGGCTAACATTTTAAGGATTTTTTTATTTTTGTTATTTAAAAATTTGTTTGCAACACATATTCTAAGTTTGTTCTCCCAAGCACCTGAGCTGTTGTAGCTGAACACCCCCTCCCTAAAAACCCGCCACCAAAGCTCTTGATTAAAAACAAACTTGGCAAACCCTCAAACAAGTGCCTTTTAGTTTTCAGAATTATATATAATTAAAAACAAGGTTTTATAATCAGTAATAGGTTGTGAGCAGTTTTAGGGGACATTGTGAGCTCCACTGATGATAAAAATCTGTGAAGAAATATACACAGATATATACACACATATGAATGCGTGTGTATTCCTGCCAACATCTGCTTTCACTTCTCTGTGTGTAATGGCTCAGCCTTCTCCCATTGAGAGAGGAGCAGTCTCAGTTACTACGGGACAGAATCCTGCATGTAAGCAATTACTGTGGATTATCTGATGTAACATAAATTCACTGCCTTTGGGCTTGCAAGTGACATGCCCTGACTTCCTACCTTGTATGCTGTTTGCTTCTTTAACACAAAATAAACCCCAAGCAGTGAACA
Organism: Manacus vitellinus; assembly: GCF_001715985.3. Taxonomy (NCBI): domain Eukaryota; kingdom Metazoa; phylum Chordata; class Aves; order Passeriformes; family Pipridae; genus Manacus; species Manacus vitellinus. The sequence goes on from NW_021939546.1 coordinate 12,777,467, forward strand.
GCACCTTTGTCTGATGAGTCTCATATTTGCTGCTGCAATTGCAAAGTCCCCTTTGTGCTGCACTAAGCTCTGGTGTGGATATTTTGCACTGCAGGGGAGAGCTGCCACTGAAAAAAATTAGCTGTTACAAATGGTTATTTCTAGTTACAATAATAAACTTTTACTGGGACTTTGGGAACCGAAAGGAGCCCATCCCTTAAACATATTAGTTTCAGAAGTGTATCTAGTACTGTAAACTTCCCATTATGCATTTAATTGTCAATGGTGTTTTTCCTAGAGGGTAACACTTTAAAAATAGCTGATACATCTCAATTGGCCTTTAAGTATTTCAATTCAGTAACAGTCATCAGAAGGTTGCAAGTGACACTCAGTAGTGTTTCTGTATTTTCTGGAGTGCAGTAAAGTGTCTGAGGAGTTTAGCTTGTATGTCATACCATAAAACAAAACTATGGAGTTTCTTCATCTAAGCAATTTATTTTTAACTCTGAAACTCTTGAGTCTATTTTGATTTTTGTTTATGTAAAAGGGAGAGTAGAATATTGCGTTTGTCTTAGTAGGATTATGCTGTGCAAAGCAGATGTTAAGCTCCTGTAACACACAAAGGGGGCTTTATGTTCTTTCACATCTGTCTGCATAAACAGCTCTGTTAACTCTTTAGGGCTCCTGTACAGAGCTCCTTGCTTCTATTAAGAGACTGCCTCAGGAAGGACTGATGGGGTTCCTATTTTGGAAAAAGAAACCACTCTTGAGAACCCAACTGAAGTCAAATAGTGCCCTCTTAAACTGTGTGAACTGCCAAAGGAAAGAACTTCCCCGTCTGTAGGAGTCCAAAGAGAAATCTTGAAAAGGTTGTCATATTTTATTGCCTTGCAGCTTATACAAATAGTACAATAGTAAGTCAAAAGTGTTTTCTCAAAGCCCGTGTTGTGAAGCTGCTTGGCATTTCTGTTCTTAGGCAGTTCTTGAGAGGCTCTTGCACTAGCAAGGGGTTTGAACTCTTGCATTTCTGTGCCAAAATCCATTAATGAAACTTCTTCATACCACATTGCTAACACTTTTTTTTCTTTTTAGAAACTGAGAAGTATCACTTTGTTAGAAGAAACAGTGCAGTATGTACTATTGTACTTTTCCTGCTGAGAAACCACCCCTAGATTAAATTCAAAAGCTCTTTTTAACCTTTTAGTCTTTAATGAAGGTTTCTCTCTTTTTGATCCTGATTTACTTTGGTGGTAGAATGTGAATTCTTAGAGATGTCTTTCATTGGGTGCACGTGAGCTACCAGTTACTGTGGGCTGTGTTCAGTCACCTATTTATGAATTGCATCTTAAATCTGGTAACTCAATTATCTGTGCTATGGGTTTTATGCAGCGTCGTGTAAAGGCATCTCTAAGGTGGAGGAGGGGTATGGTGGTGCTGGAGAATCTCAGCACACTGTCCACACAACTTTGCCTTGAATAAGTCATAGAGGCTGGAAAAGTGACATCTGACCATGCTAGTATATGTAGAAGGGGTTTACTACTGATTTTGCTGGGAATAGGCTTCCATTCTTTCTGGGTTCCAGGAAATTGGTGCTTAGCTATTTAAAAACTTGCCCCAGTTGAATTAAATCAGTTTAGTTTCACTACAGTGAGCATGTGTAGTGACACTGGGATTTTATTGTATGGTGCGTGTCACCTGCTTGTGGCTGATATCAGTATGAATGAAAAAGTCACTCTTGTACTGGAGTACATATCCTAATGAATTTAAATTCACACTCAGCACTTCTTCCCATGCAAACAAGAAACAAGCTTCCCCTAATGAGAGAGAACAGTTTAGCTTCTTTCTTCATGTCACTTAACATTGTGCAGCCCACCACAGCAGAACAAGTGATCAGTACTTTGTAGCCCCAGTGTTGCCCTGGGCTTTCCCCAGTGCCTTCTCCTGGTGCAGTGGCCTCTCCTGCAGGACCTGTGGACCCCACAGCAGTGGGCTGTCTGCACTCTTTGGTCTCTCCAAGCACTTGCATTGAAAGGGAGCCTTGGCTTTGCTGCAGGCAAATACCTCTCACCGGGGAGGGAGCTCAGAGCTGTCAAGCAGCATTGGCTTAATTTATGATTTATCTGGGAATAACCTACTTGTATAATGGTTCAGTGCTGTACCTGAGAGCTGGGACTGCCTGGGGCTTGTTGGGGGGTGGGATTGTTCATCTTCAGTTGGTGACGTATCGCTGTCTAATGGGATGTGATTAGATGCTGGTAAGAAGCTGAAGGAATATTTGCTGTCAGGATGATGTTGATTTTAAGCCTCCCTTTGGTATCAAAGCAGCCTTGTAAATTATTGCAGATCCTTGGGTCAGTAGATAGGTTTCTACAGATTTTTATTTATGTTGAAAGTAGTTCTTTCAATAGTCTGGTTTTAAATGTTTCCCTGAAATTTTGGAGACCTGGGGTTATTGGAGAATAACGCTAATCCATAAAACTCAGAAGGTAAAATTAAGTGTTGCAGTCTTGCTACTAAAAATGAACAAAATGTATATAGTCAAAAGTAATGGAAGAAGAAAATCTAGTTTTTATAACTAGTGTTTATGAATCATAGAGATTTCTTCAAAAAACATTGAATTAAGAATCATCTTTAGTTGCCGAGAAATCTGCGGCAGAAAAGCAACCTGAAATTTTTCTGCATAAAACAGTATCAGCCTTCTTGAACAGTGCAAAATCTCTGGTGTCCTCATGGACTTGTTTCTGTGTGGTACACAACGAAATTCCACTTGTCTGAATCATCTGAGTAAGATTTTTCAGAAAAGTTTTATCCTTCTCAGTTTTAAGTCCACTTAGAATGACCAAATGTTTAAAGAGAGGCGAGTGGAATGAATGCGCTCTTTGATACAAGATAACAAAGGCCGCAGCTGAGAAGCTTTGCTGCTCTTTGGGTAAGCACAGTTGATTTAACTTGGTACATGTTTATGAATCCCCAAGCTAACTGTAGTTATTATACTTGAGTCATGCTAAACAAATAAAGCTTTGCATCTCAGGAGCCTGGCATGTGTTTCAAGAGGCTGGCATGCATTTTCTTTACATGATCACAGGAATGGCTTCCTTAACCTTTTAATTGGCAGGAAGAAAACTTACTTCATGGCCTGAGCCATGGTCGTCTCTGAATAATATAAACAGTGATGACCTGAACTTGATCTTTTAGACAAGGGACTCACTTTTCTTGGTAGCTGCATTATACAGACAAGCTAATGGTCGGGGTCAGCGAGGGGCTTTTGTATATCCAAGCACAATAAAGCTAGAAAGTGTTTCCTGCTGTTTAGCTAATTAATGCAGGGTACCACTCAGTAGGAATCAGCAGTGGTTTTGCTGCCTGTCACTGCTATTGTACTGCCTGCAGAAAGATACAGAACAAGGCATGTGGGAAGGGAATGAATTCTGTCTTGTTCTACCTATTGCAGGACAGCAAAAAATGCAGGGAAGTCAGCTATGGATTCATTTGATGAGAAGGGGAAAGGTGTGGTATTGGAATGGTCAAAGAGTTGTAAATAAATAACAAAAAGAAATCGATAATACTCTGTGTGTGATGTGCTGCTGCCAGCCCAGAATTATCTGTGTGTGTCCTTAAATTGCCCTCCATCCTGACACTGGAGGGCACATTTGAAAGGAAAAGACTGACAGCTTTTCTTTATTAGACTTTTCCCTTAAATCATGTTTTCTAAATGCACTGTAAAATAAAGAATGTTGAGACTTTAAAGGCGCATGTAACTTTGTCACATCTTATATTTTCTGATGAAAAGCTGCTGCAAAGCACTGAGTTCCTTTTCAGTAGCAAAATAGACAAAGGCATGTAGAGTTTGCTCTGATCTTGTATTCTGGTCAGGTACAGGTAAATGGTAAAGAGAAAATTTAAAGTGTCATAGGGAACAGCGTGCATTGCATGTAGTTGAGCACAAGGGAGCTGAATAATTCAATTTTTGTTATTACCTAGCTGGGTATGTGCTGCCTGTGGCTGCCTGCTTCTCAGCAAGTTTTTAAGTGGATTATTAACTAAGTGGAAGGCTGTTCGCAGCATCTCAAGTTTGACAGATGTGATTGTGCAGGGGGAGGGCAGGGGAAGAGGGTGGTTGCTCTCAAACAAAAGCTTCTCATAGATGAATGTGTTCCAAAATATATTTTGTAGTTGTGTTCCAGATTAAAAATAGATAAAACAAACGTTATAGATGTTTCATGCCCAGACAATAACACTTCTGTTTGGTTTTATTTTTTTTTTCCTTTTTCCAGAACTGCTTAATAAAACACGATGAGAATGGATACTCAGCAATAGTGGGAGACTTTGGTTTAGCAGAGAAAATTCCTGATCACAGGTATGTGAACTAATCTAAATAGACTGAGAGTTGCAGCGAGACTGCAGGTCAGAAGCTCCAGTCAGAGCCAGATCCCTGAGGCTGTTGTTGCATTCTGATACAGAGTTTGCAAAAAATATCCTCAGTCTTCGGTCTGGAACTGCAGGCTGGATAGCCAGAATGTTCCAGCCTTAATTACTGTCCATTTTGATGTTTAGTGGTGACATTTATTCTTCAAAAATGTTTCAATGAGTAGATGATTTACTCAAGCTTTTCAGTTCATCTTTTAAGCAGGTACTTGGGAATTCTGGGTTTAAAAAACCCCACAAAAATACTGTCCAACACTCTGGATTGGGATGATTTTGTAATACATGTCATTTGTTGATTCCAAGCAACTTTAGCTTCTTTCCATTTTCATAAATAGTATCTGGGGCATTCTAGTACTCCCTTTAATGTCTGGATTAGTTGTTAAGATCCAGGTTTATAACAAAGAGTAAAATTAATTATAAAATTACCGTAGTTCACCATTTTACTTTTTCTAGGATGAAATTATAATCTTAACTCATTTGAGGAATGCACAGGTGACTGTCCCAAGCTATTGTCACAACTAGAAATAGTCCTTTTGTCATCCCTCCATTAGGGAGATCAAGGACAAGGATTTCATTGTTCTCTCTGTATATTAACTTGTGTATTTCAGAGTATTCTGACTGTGAAATGTGCCGTCAGATTTTCTCCAGTGTGTGCTTCTGAGTAAAATAAATAAAAGCCTTCCAGCTCTTTTGACTGCAAAGAGAACAATAAAAGTTGATCTCAGCTATGTACAGATTTTAGACTGCATGTATCCTAAAACCATATCTTGGGAGGCCTAAAGGCTTGTGTTAATGTTGGTGAAATATTGATGTAAAAGCTTAACAAAGTCTTAATTTCCAGAATACTGATAAGTGCAGCCAATGTGTATCTTGTAGCTCCTCTGGGGCTCCCTGTAAGGTGCTGAAAGCTTCAGCGGTATTCGAATGAACCCATCACAAAATCAGGAAGGCACTACAGGTGCCTTAAGTTGTTCTTAATAACCAGTTTTTAGATGCCCTGAAAACTGACAGTAATAGCTTGAGTAGCTACTGAAATAAACAACTTAACAGAATTGCTACATTAGGCACCATTTTGGTTTGATCTAGTCTTGCCTCCATTTTGAAAGGCAGCTTTGTTGTTCTCAGTTTGCTGATAGCAAGCCATGCTATCTTGAAGCCTTCAAAGGCCTTTATTTTTTTAATAGGTATTCCCTCAAGGTCAGCTGGGTGACAGGCTGGAGGTCTTTCTTAAGGCCCCAGTATTCAGCCATATGGAAACTGCAGATTTTTCAAATTGGATCTATTCTTATTACTTTTAGGTTTTGCCTATTAAAGGATTCATTTGGTCAATCTTGATTTTTTTTTTGTTTTGTTTTAATTCAGTTTGTAAACAGGCTGTGCTGACTTCATTCAGAGTTGCTTATCAGTATACATGTAGAGATGGATACCTACATGTCTTGCTGGATGAATGGATAATTCAGCATCTGGCCTGAAACCGATGTCCACAAACCTTTCCATGTACAGATAAAGGAGCCAAATCTACCAGGAATTTGGAAATAAAAATTATTGAACAGCTATGACCTTAAAATAAACTTTTTTTTTTTCCCCCCAAAGTGGCCAGGCACTTAAAAACTAGAAATAAAATGTGAGTTATTGATTGGGAAAGTTAGTAGCAATGCTTGAGCATTTAATTAATGGTTCTTTCCTCTCTCCCTCCACCCCTCTTCCCCCTTCCCCCTATCTATCCCATATCTATATAGTGAGAAGTTACCAGTGGTGGGTTCACCCTTCTGGATGGCACCAGAAGTTCTCAGAGATGAACCCTACAATGAAAAGGTAGGTACATGATATAAATGTTAGTTGTCAGGTATTTCTCTTCAGTAGCTGTATGCAAGATTTAGAATTTCAATAATAATAAAACTTGCTGTTTTCACTTGTGACATTTCTGTACTCAGGTCATTCAGTTTTAGGGAGAGTGAGAGTTGAATAGCTAATATTTTTAATTCCATGTAATCTTACACGGAAATAGAATTAGATTTAGGGTTTTTCTCTGTGATGCTATTTCCATTCTGAAACACCCCACAGGCCAAAATGTGATAATGGTTTGTTGATGTAACACAATTTCATTTAACCAAGTCTCAAGAGAAATGTAGTGAAGTTGCTTCCCATACACTAGTGAAATCTGGGTGGAAGTAAAACCTGTATGTAAACTTGTACAATTATGTGTGTGTATATGTGTATATATATAAATCAGCATTTCTTAAGGTAAGATTTCTTGATAAGATAAAAATGCTCTCCAGAGGTATTTACTAGTTTTCCTATTTGTGTCATTGGGAAATGTTTCTTTCAGAGGAGGATCAGATCACACTGGATTTTGGAAACAGTATTTTCAATCAAGCTCTTCTTTACACAAGATTTTCTCTCCGTTACTTCAGCCCTACTAGTGCAGCTTTTCTGTGATAAAACCCACATCCTGTACCTCTTTATAGCTAGTAGTCAATAATCTGTTCATTGGTAGTAGTTTTAACTTGGAGGAAGGCAATAGCTACCTCAGTAATTAATGTAATAATTACCATTTCAAAGCTTTTTAAAGAGTTACAATTGATCTAAATTAATAATAAAGTACCCAAGTCTGTGGTGCCACATTCTTCACCAACCCTGGGGCACGGAGGATTAAAGAGGAAGCAGGTCTTACACCTCATCAGCATGAAAGGTGACATGTAAACCTGGCTGATATGTATGGGATGAGGGATACAAGCTTCTGCTCTCTAGACTTGTATTCCATGTTTTCCTAAATTTTGTTACATGAAAAACTCAGGTGGGTGGAAATCTGAGGAACTGTGCAGCTCCAGGGGTAGTCAGATAAGTGATTGCTGAGCATCATGGAAATTGAGGCTGGTGTGCAGTGCTACTGGAGATCTCAAGCTTTGGGAAGACACTGTTTTCTCCAGAGGTACTGAACCCTGAGAAGAGACAACTGTAATTTTTCTTGAAAGCAGTATTAATGTTCTGGATAAGCTTTCATCATGTGTATTCTAAACCCGTTTTTCTAACCACAGTGATACATAGGCATGTCACGTTTTTGGCTAATTATTCCCATCTGTAGGACATCAAATGCCAACTTCACCATTCTTTATGCAAGGAAGGATTATTTTTTTGTTTGTTTTGGTTGCACACTGCTGAATTAAGAGTGGTTTGGTGGGTTTTCTCTTTTATTCTTGAAAGAGTTTTAAAGTTATCATTGCTGTTTATGCAGCAAGAATGCTTTACTGTGAGCATGTGTTTCTTCACGTGGAAAATGTTAGCTAATAATGCAGTTGCTCGGTGTTGTAAGGCTGTGGTGCCAGTTTAGTTGTTCCCCGATAGCCATTTGGGGTGAGGAGAGACTCCCTGGCAGATAAGAACACTCAGTATTCATAACTGAACCATGTGTCTATTAATTTTTTTTTCCTCTCTCTCAGGCAGATGTGTTCTCCTATGGTATAATTCTGTGTGAGATTATAGCAAGAATACAGGCAGATCCAGACTATCTCCCTCGCACAGAGGTACGTGTCACATTTATAACGCTGGTGGGAGGGGGTGAGTCTGCCATGATAAAGGCCTGGCCTTTAGAACTTCTGGCACTGCTGCCAAAGATACGATGAATAGGTGCTACATTAAAAATAGCCTGTAAAAGGCTTTTGTTCTTCTATGCTGTTATTGTAGGAAGCTCCATTGAAGACACTTTCCCAGAGACTTGGTGCAGCTGCGATCCTCATGGGAATTCTTTTCTGCCCCTAACTGGCAGAACATTGAGAGCACTGCAATGCAAACTCTTCCTTTTGTGGAGTGATAGCTCATGTAGACTTCTTGCCAGGTTCAGAACAGGGCACTTTTGGCACACTGCATCCACTAAGCAGCCCCTCCTTGTGAAAGGGGCAGGACCTGGGTTAACAGCAGCTAAAATAAGCTCACTCTTATTTTTGCATGGACTCTGCTAAACACTGTGGATCTGAGCTATAATTGACTAATCAAAGATACTTCTTACTTTCTTCGATTGCCTTTTGGTTGAATCACATCTGCAGGGCAGCTTTTTGCCCTCTGGAGGGGCTCTTCCAAATTGTCTATCCCCCTCTGATTCTGAAAATGTGAAATTGTTTAGGTCTCAAACTGCAGTAAGTAAAATTCTTTCGCTTCTCTGGCCTTCACATTTTATAGGCGTGCACTTAAGGAACTGGATAACTTGTATTACCAGTCTACCATCCCCAGAAAAGTTAACCATTTTAACTGATACATTTTCATCATAGCAAAGTCTCTGGTTTTATAGCAGGCTGTTAATTTGCACTGTGAAAGTCACCACAGTGAAACATCACAGTATAAGAGATTGTTTCCAGATCCACACAGGCAACATTTCAACTGCAATGGATTGCAGTTGAATGCAGGAAGAAGGATGGACTTTGAAGTCAGTCCGTTCTCTTACAGGTATCCTGTATCAGTAATCCCCACTGGGAATGCTGCAGTTCAGAGTGTGCATGAAGTTTTCTTAAAATTGTCTGCATGTGGTTGTTGAGATGGTGTTCCTGGCTATTCCTGATAACTCCACGTAGGGTTCCCCTAAAAAGAAGATGCTTTGGGCCAGATAGCAGACCTCACTTATATCTCTGTGTTGTGTTTTTGTTCGTACAGAATTTTGGATTAGATTATGATTCCTTCCAGCACATGGTGGGAGACTGTCCTCCTGACTTCCTCCAGCTGGCCTTCAACTGCTGTAACGTGAGTATCTTACTTGAAGGGGAGAGGCCTAAACTAGAGTTCTCTAAATCCCACTGGATTTTGAAGATAGAGCTTAAAGCATTTACAGAAGAGGTTTGAAGAGCCTACCTATAACAGCAGTGCCTTCTGATAACCCAGAAAGTCCCTTGCAGTTTTTATAATTCTTCCCTTCCCCTTGCCAAAAGGTGTATCTTGTGTTTTTGTAATTCTGTGTTCTGTCATGCCAAGCAAACAGAACTGAACAGCTTCTTGCAGGCTACTCAGGCTGATCCTAACCTGTTGGATGCTATTGAAACTGGGTAACCCTTGGGCTGAAAAAATGCAGCTGTTACTGTGTACAGACCTACTGAGCTGTGAAGAAAGGGTTCTGAGCTGCCCTCCCAAACAGAGGGGACAAACAATCCAAGGGCAGGCATTAAACTACTCTGGATACCTTCATGGCTCCTCACTGTGAAAATTCCAAGGAAGTAGATCTCTCTTGTTGGTTATCCTGTAACAGAGTTGCTAGTATTGTATAGTAAGCTGGTTTATATGAAATAAGAGAACCTGAGCTGCCACCAGATTCAGATGAAGTTGAGACTGTCCAGTTTGCACAACCTAAGTTGAGGCAACTTCTAAAAGTTTTATTGCACAAAACTTTGCCAGGGACTCACAACCATGCCATACTGGAACCAGTACCAGCACTGTGTCCAAGTGAGTGCTTGTAAGAAAAGTCTCATCTCTTTGTGCTTTTGATGCTTATTTTTGACCCGAGCTCTCTCTCCTTTGTATTAGTGCAAATGCACATGCTTCATGAGAGCACGGTATAAAGGTGAGACTGGGGGCATGACTGCTGCTCTTGACACCAGATAGCATAATTTAATTCTAAAAATGTTTGTGGAACTTACCGTGGACAAGCTACTTCACTCCTGTGGTTTCACCTTAGTACAGCAGAGCTTGTTTCACCAGGACATTGGTACATCTGACTCATGTTTATGAAGTGTTTTGGTTACATGAGCGCTAAAGGTTTTGGCTAGAGGTAGGATTTGACTTGGGAAATATCAACTCCCACCTGTAGACTCCAGAAATGGTACTGCATCCAAACACGTGGTGCATGATTCAAAGCAATTTCTCAGCACAGAAACTCAGAGAACAATTGCTCATGAAGGAAGGGGCAGTGACCTTATATTCTCAAGTTAAGAATTTGGTGTGGTCAGAGAAAAAGGATTTTCTCCTACTGATTATTGTCAAATGCTGATTCTTGTGTAATAAATATCCCTTCCCCGAATTGAAATGTAAATTACTTTCATGTGATCAAGCCATTAATATGCTGATTTCAGCATGGGCCATGCTGGAATTCACTTAGCACTCACCTAGTAGAAGGAAAGAGGGGATAAACAGATAAGGCTTTCTTACATTTTCCTAAGCATGCTGTGCTTCAGTAATAGGTGATTGGTGTGATAATTTGCTCTTAGACATGGACATTTTTATTATTTAGTAAGTAAAAAAAATGTAAACTGTATAGCCTAGCTGATCAGCTGAAGTAATGTGCAAACTAATGTGCAAAGCCCTGGGGTTTTCTACAGCTGGGAAATGTGTTTTAGGGCACGTAAGAAAAACAGTAAAAACTGACATGTATGAATAGTGGATTAAAATGTCTTTAATTTGCTGTTATAAAGTGTGGGATTTTTTAAATAAGTACCTTCAGGGAAGGCTCCCCAACAACTATAAGCCTACTTGTGTGAATATTTAATAAACATAATCATAAATGATCATGCAAAAAGTTTACCATCACAAGCTGAGCTGTGGGCAACTGCTGCCTTAAGGAAGAATCTTTTATTCCATTTGAACAGAATCTGGCCTGCTCAGGGATGGAAGAGGCAAGTGGTGCTCTGAGTAACTTTTCCATTGGTGCCTTTGTCCTGGATCTTACCTAGCATAAATTAAAATAGCCAGAGAGCCCCTTTTATTTCCTCTAACTTCCTGTAGCTTGCAACAGCTCCTTAAGCTTTCCAAATGAGTAAGTTTGTCAGAGTACAGTGTGTGCTTCAGTGTTGCCCCTGCCCTAGTCTTTCAGTGAAACAGGGAAAGCAGAAAAATGTTTTCCAATGCCAGGAAATTCCAGCTGCTGCATTAGAACAACTTTCTTGCTGCTCTTGAGCTCTTCAAGTGCGATTTGTTTGGTTGGTTTTTATTACTGTACATGTGAATTTTTAGCCCTTCACCCTGTGTTGCTGGAAGGTGTTCTGGCATTGCTGATCATACCAGTTCTTTTCAGAGAGATCCATCTCGTAGGACCTGCAGGGCAGTACGAGGGAGGTCTTGGAGGTTTGTTGTGCACAAAGCACCACTGTTCCCATTGTAGAGGTGAGATCTGTCTGGGCTTGCCCACTCTGAAAAAGCCTTTAGAAGGCTGGAAACAGGAATCAGGTCAAGCAGAATATTTTGTTATTACTGTAATGAGGTTAACTTTCAGCTGGTGAATTAGATACCGATACCTACAGTAGTTAAACCTGTAACATATATACAGGGTCGATGTTCAAAATTATGAAATGCCTTCTAAGTTACTGTCTTAAATTAAACTTCTTGGCCTGTAGTTCAGTTTTAGTGTTGGTCTTTGTTTAGAGTTCCGTTTCTGCTAGAGTGAATAATTAAATACTTACTGAGAAATTCAAACTGATACAGGGCGAATATTTTACCTGAGGTTTTTTTTTCCTAATATATTACTTGGTCAAATTATATAACCAATCTTACTTCCTTGCAAGACAGACCAGTACATCAAGTGGTAAGGCTGATTAGCAGATAGAAAGATGCATTTTCAGCAATGCCATTTAGGTGGGTTTTAATTAAAGCCACAGGGAGATGATAGAAGAATTACAAACTTTTAAAGAATGACATAGCCATGTTGCTCTGTATAACCCTTTTGAAGTAATGTTAGTACATAATCTCTCTCTGATAACCAGAGTCCAGAAAGAAATCTTGAACTATTCGAGCTGTTCAAAACAAACAAAGCCCCATCACAAGCCATGAATCTGACAGATTCCCACCTTGTCAGTTTAAAATTTATCCTCTGCATATAATGTTTACAACTTGATAATTAAATGTGAAAAGTATGATAGACAGAAATGCCACTTTGCAATGATAACACACTTAAAACAGTCTTGAATTTCCTTAGTTTCTTCAGATTGTCCCTGTGTCTGTCCACTGTGTGAGCAGAATAGCATGGACAAACCCACATGAACTTATTTGATTTGTGTCCATTCACAGATGGATCCAAAGCTGCGTCCTTCATTTGCTGATATTGTCAAAACACTGGAGGAAATGTTAAACCGCCTGAGAAATGAGGACTCGGAGAGAGAGAGAAAGTTCTTGAACCTTGACAACAGTGAAAGAAAACCAAAAGGTAAGTGTCAGTATTGTATAAACATTGCTGCATGCTAATAGGAAGAGGGTACAATGCTTCATATTTTGAAACCTGAGATTTCAGCTATATATGGTATTATTTACACCTTATGAAAAATTTTACTTGAACCTTGAAAATTATTCTGGAGCAATGCTGTGTACTTTGCACTACAGAGTGTCCTTTGGGGAAAAACCAGCTAACTGTTTCTTAAAGTGCCTCATGAGGTTTTGCCCACAAGCTCTTGAGGGGAAATTTAGAGTTCATTTGGGAATGGTTTTGTAAGTTGCTAACAGTATATGAAAATCCATCAACTTTTTATTTATCCCTGCCCTACTTAGTAATTTCTTCGGTGTATGTTACATGTAACATTTAGAAGCTTCTTAAATTCCTTCAAGAGGAAGAGCACAGAAGATGCAAGAGTATTATAAAGTACGTAGAAATACTCTGAAAGACAGGAAAAGGTAAATCCCAGGTCTGCTTGGGAATGTTGGCCTTGAAAGGTTTTCTCTAAAGCTGTCTGGTGCCACCTGGTGTGGGGAGCAAACTGGTAGCCTGGGCCATATTCTGACTTGGGTGTCTCTTATGTTAGTACACTTCTGGCACTGGGAACTTAGAGTACAGTAAAAACAGTTTCTCACATTGTGTATATGTATAAATATGCAACACATATACATAGCCATCAATCTGTAATATGGTTTTAGATTGCAATGATTATTCTCTATTTCAAACCACATAGAGTTAATGCATGTGGTGGTTCTCCCACACCTGGAAAGCATCTAAGAGAGGTGTGAGTTAAAAAGGAAAATGTTTTTTTTGGTTTGGTTTGTGTTGTTTTTTTTTTTTTCATATTTTTGGCATTCTCCCCTTGGAGTGCATGTACAAAACAAGTACTTCTTGAAGAAGTGTTACATGCTGTTCTTTGACTTGTATAGTCTCTCCTACATGGAATGACTGCAGTCTAAACTGTGGCAGTATTGAGAGGGGAAAGTGAAAATCCATATGTGCTTATTCTGGAAATGGTAATCAAAAGGAGATATCACTTCTTTATATTCATTTGTTAAGGCTCTAACACAGCTCTTCAAAGGCACCTTGAGAGCCAGTGGCAGATGCATGTTCCAAACAGTCAGAGTTAGCATCTACTGTTTTCCCAACCTGTTCTAGTGATAACAGCTTTATTTATATATATGTTTGTGTGTGTATATGCAAATACACATGCATATGGACAACTTTAAAACTCCTATTCATCAGGGTCAAACAATCACTTACCCCTAGTTATCCTAGTTTTGTGTTGGATAATGTACTGAATGAAGGCTGCGATGGAATTATTTAAAATCTTCATGGTACTAGGATGGGCATTTATTTTGGTCTCAGACGTTTTCTGTCAGGGTTAAAAAGTCCCAGTTCCTTTGGCAGCTAAGTTTTGTACTTGTTCTCTTATGGCCAGTATCACCAACAGATCTTGGGCAACCTCTGCTGGAAGCCAGAACAATAAATCTAGAAACATGCAAATTGTTCTTCTCTAACATCCTGTGCCGTCTCTGCTGTGGCAGTGTACTGGCAGCAAGGAGGTTTGAAGGGGCTCTAAAATACACTGAGGAGAAGAGAATGGTGTACTTGTGTCTGTGCAGGAACTCATAAGGAAGGAGCAGACATGTGCTTATGGAAGATAGTTTGGAACATCAGAAATGCAGCTTTTTTCTTTACAGTTGTCATGAAGGCTCTGCGAGCAAGCAGACATACAGCTGTATAGAGCTTCTCTAAGCTAAGAGTGTTTCTCTTTTTCTACTCAGGATCAATTGAAAAAGGACCAGGAGTAAAACGTTTGAGTTCCTTGGATGATAAGATCCCACCCAAGTCGCCCCGTCCCCGTCGGAATATCTGGCTGTCACGCAGCCAGTCGGATATCTTCTCCCGCAAGCCTTCCAGGAAGATAAATGTGCAGGACCCCTACTATACACCAAACAAAGGGTTAGGCCGGAAAGTGAATCCCTTCAGTGCCCGGGAGGACCTCAAGGGAGGGAAGATCAAATTCTTTGACATGCCGAGCAAGTCTGTGATTTCCCTCGTGTTTGACTTGTACTCTCCGGAGGCAGGCGGGGGCCTGAAAGCCAGCCAGTCCCACTTCCGGCAGGCATACAGCACAGACTGGCAGGAATTTTCCCTGCTTCCTGGGAGGAGATGCAGATCGCTTCCACTCTCTCCTGAATTACCACACAAGGAATATGGCCTGTTTGGAGGACTGTCTTCAACCGTTGGCAGGTGTGACCCAGCCCAGCTTGGTGCAGAGGTTCGGCAAAAACTCCTGAGTAGCAGTAAATATGGCGTGTCAGAGATTCCCCCCTTTCACGCCAAGCATCACAGACCAGAATTTCTTCTTGCACCAGGACAAGAAGAGGATATGGACTGTTCAGATGGGCCAGTGGCCCAGGAGGAAAATGGGTTTTGTCTTGTTGAGAACACGTGTGGAGCTCCAGCATGTAACCAACCATTAGTGCTGGCCCAGCCTGAGCCTCTGTCTTACAAAAAGCTCCCAGTTGAGAATTCAGTGAACTCTGAGGGATGTGGCTCCTCACAAGTGTTTGCAGGCTGTCTCCCATCTGAAGAGATGGAGGTGGAAGATGATCTACTGAAAAGTACTCTATTAGAGTCCACAAAGCCTCTGTTCAGTGTTAGTCCTTCCAACGAGCTGAAAAGAGAGGCATGGCCCTTCAGGGAACAGGATGGGGACAGTCCTGCCCTGTTGCCTCAGACCTCCTCCAACATCTCAGCAAGTGGCAGCACAGAGTCACCTTGTGACATATGAAGAGAGGGCTCAAACTGAACATGTCCTTGAGGGAACAGTTGTTCCCAGTTGCTTAAACTCTGTTTTTCTCAAGTGCTGGGCTTCACATTTGAAAGAGACTCAGCAGATGATGAGAGCTGCCTGTCAAACAGATTGCTGCAGACAGTGTCTGGAGAGACTGATTATTTTATAAAACTTTATTTCAAACTGTGCTTATTCCCGTTCCTGATTTACTTTAGGAGGGGGAACTACTCCAGCCAGAATGGCCATGTGAGCCCCACAGCCTTTCCAAGAGGCAGCAGCCAGAGCAGGCACCGTGTAAACAGTTTGACCTGGATTTCCAGCATGGAGTATTTCAAGGCCTTAAGCTCCATGTAGAGTAGAAAGAATGACCCTTAGGTTTTCCCTCTTTCTCTGACTGACCAGCTGCTCTAAGCCACTGCAGATTTTTCATTAATTCTGCAGCAGTGCACGTGAGTTGGAGCCTCTGTTTTAGAAACAGGCACAGAGCTATGTTGAGCAGATAGGAATGCTCTCTGGTTCCAGAGCTGCTGTGAATGCTGTTGCAGCATTAAACAAGCTCTTCATTCAAAAGCAGCAAAAACAAAACCCCTCATGCTGGTCACAATCTGCAGGCTGAGTCACATGACAAATACTTTGCAATTAACAAGAAAAATCTGTTCCCTGGTGTTTCATTTTCCCTTGGGATTTGGTAATGATGTTTAATGCATTAGTGCAGGGAAGCTCTCTTCCTTGTACAGCTCTTCATGTACCTCAGCCCAAATGTGGAAAAGATTTGCCCAGGGCACAGAGAGCCATATTCCAGGCATTGTGATTTCTGGGCTTCTGAAGAAGCTGCCCCTAAGAGTAACAGCTGTACTGAGCTTTTGGGGGTGGTGGTGGATGTGCTCTTATTGCTGAAGAACTGAATGAACATCATGATCTGTTTCTGCAGAATCTTTAAATACAATAGCTACATCACAGTTGACTATTACCACTAAGCTAGAAGGGTCACATTCACCTCCCTCTCTGGTACAACATCCCATCTCACTGATTCCACTGCAGTAATGATGGCTCCTCACTTAAAACCAGCTGCTTGACAGAAGACAGTGATCCCCTGCTCAGGGGAAGTTGCCAGCAGTGTTGTGGCCACACAAGTGCTCTTAGAGAGGATGACTCACAGGAAGGCTTTGAATTGTCAAACTAAAGAAAATTAGCTTGTCCCAAATTAACTTCTTTTTCCCCTCTACAGAAAGAAGCTGCTGTCTTTTTTGGCTTCTCCTGTCACTAAATAGGATGATCTTTTTATTTTTTGATATTATTTTTTTTTACTTCCCTTCACCAGCAGGTACATGTGAAAGAAGCAGCAACATGAGCTTTAATGCTGCTTGCTGGAACCAGCATCAGTGATCTCTGCTCTAGGACACGATGCGTGGGGAAAGCTTGTTCTGTGATGAGGCTTGTGCAACATCCTTTTCCATTATCATCATCCCAACAATATGGGATTTTATTTTATGGGGGTTTTTTTAACCTATATTATCATTCCTAAGTGAGGTATGCATTGCATGCCTGCTGAGCAGATGGTGATGCAGCAGAGAGTCCAGAATTTCATCCAGGTAGCCTGTTACACTCTCTTCCTGCTCTCTTGTAAGGATGAATAATGTAAGCTAGTCTCTGATGGAAGCCAGACTATTTCTACTCTTCTCCCATCTCAAAGAAAGGTTGGAGAAAGCCTTAGTTCTTTATCTTTCCAGAGGTGTAGGTAATTATTCCATGAGTTACAATTATGACTCTGTCTTGTGAAGTGTGTGTTAACCTGAGCAGCGGTTCTCCCTTTGCAGTGGCTGCAATGAATTTAATGAGAAACCCAGTGTTGCTGAGTTATGTAGCACAGTCCATTCAGATTAGGCAGCTGTTGGCAGTTTGAAAGAGAAAATGCCTGTGCTCACTAAGATCACCCCTTTTGGCCCACACCCTCTGCCTCTTGAAGGTGCTGATCTGTAGAATAGTCTGGATTCTGTATCGTGTCTGCAGAGTGCAGAGCAGCTTGTACAGCTGGCACTGTGTTGTGTGTAACTTCCTTTGAGGACAGAGAAACAGCAGAACTCAATTGCCAGAGTTGCCTGCCTTATGCCTGCTTGCTTTTTCTTTTTCTTTTTTTTTTTTAATACTTTTATCTTTGATACAACTGTAATCTTCCGGGAGGGAAACCATCAGCACCAGCTTCTGTTGTCACAAGGTGCATTTAGGTGCGTGACTTCAGACAAAAAAAAAAAGCAATAATGAGTAGTTTACTTTTGGATCACCAGGCTGAGGGAAGCTGCCCAGCATCCTGGAGCAGCCTGCAGCCTCATCAGAGAGCACACGCACACCTCTGGCTGCCCTGTGGCTCCCGGGAGCCCTGGCTGTCAGCTGACACCTCATCACAAAGCCTGTTGCCCTCTGTGGCACCCATTGCAGTGACCTCATCTGTTCTCTTACACCACTCTTACAGTGTTTCCCTGCCCTGAACAGCTCTTACAAAGCAGCATGGCTAAAAGTTTTATTTTCTTAAATGTCCGCTCTAAGCACAACCAGCTGACGTGCATTGGGCACGTCCGTCGACTTTTCTGGCTCTTTGTACTGAGGGGTGGAGAAGTCAGAAAGAGAAAATTCCAAGGACTAGCAGCTCAGGCCTTTCCTGGATTCTTGGTCTGCATGGGAAGAGGCATGTCTATGAAACTGGAGTAAGAAGTAATTTTTAAAAAGAGCTAAGTGGTTGCTGAAACCCAGTGTTTCCAGGGGTCTGGATGCACTTGGAACTCACTGCATCTCATCCCTTTGGTTGCGTAAAGCTGAATCTGGGTTGCACCTAGCAACTGCTCCTAGGTTTTCTGCCTGCCTGAGGTTGCTTTTTGACAGGGGGCCATTTTCTGACAGCTACTGATGAACATGTGGTTAGCAAACTCCTTGTTTTACAGTGATGCGACAGTTTCATTGTGATTGGATTTTACCGTGCTTTCGACTCTGTGGGAGCCGTTCTTGCTACGCGTCTCCGTGACGAGATCAAAGATGTTTTAAATTCCCTTTAAATCTCTCTGTATTGAATTCATTTAAATGTCTGTTATAAGCTATTTTCGTTGTGGTTGCAGGTTGATGAAACGCAGCCCAGAGAATGCATGTGAATTGCTGCCCTTCAGAAGCAGCGCAGCCCAGGGGCTGCAGCAGACTTGTACTTGTTGGAGAGGCATTGATGTGTTATGTGTAACAGAGCATTGGTATTCTTTGCCAGTACAACTAAAGACACTTGAATAATTCCTGTTTGCACTTAATGCTATTGTTTATATTGCATGTCACTACATTTCTATGCAAAACAAATAACCTTTTTTTTTTTTTTTCGGGAGGAGGGGCAGCCAGATATTTGATTAAGTATAAAGACCTTTGCGAGATGATCTATTTTCGTATTTATGAAGGAGTTTTACGTCTTAATATTTTGCAGACTGTAAATAGCTCAACTTGTAATTAAAGGCTTAGGAAGAGGTTTGTAGCCTGTGTATAATAGTAAGTTAACACTGCCAGAAAAAGAAATCTTTGCGAAACAACTTTTCTAATATTGCGGATATTTATGAATATGTAAAGAAAGCACGTCTTGTTTTTATGTTGATTGACCTTCTGACTTTTTTGAACTATAGAAATGGTGTATGTTTTATTGGAACTGCAATAAGAAGTAACCAAAGATGAATCCAGTTAAATATTTTCATAATTTTTTTCTTGGTCAGGTTTTGTAAACTTTCCCAACTTGCTTTCAAAATAAAAATGAAATCAAGGCCTGAGTCTTGTCATTAAGAGGACAATTCTAGGTTAAAAAAGCTGGCTCGAATGCTTACTTAAGCTACAAATGCCATCAATACCTGGCTCGAAACTGTACTTGCTATTACTCAGTGCTGAATTATAAACAAGGAATCATCCTGAGTCAGTGTTATTTCTCTCCTGCATCTTACTGAAGTGTTCCACTATTAAATTAATGAGAATCAAGGATTTTATTTTTACTGCTCTGGGTTACAGTGCCCAGAAGAGTAGGCCATAGCTTTTGATAGCAGCCTGCAGGGAGTTTGCCATGGTGGCTGCTTTGTTCTAACCCCTAAACAGCTTCAGTAGCACAGGAAGCTGTGCAGTTTCTCAGGACCACATCTGGATTTCACCCTCACTGCATCTCCCCTTGGCAGAAGGGGAGATGCTATAGCTTGATTCTCTGCATGTTGTTAGCCTGCACTAGAATCAGCTGGTCCATCTGGGAGAAACTTTCTCCTTCCCCTCTCTCCTGTAGGAGAAGAGGTCTCACCTGGATATGCTGTAACCAAAGGTGCACTTCTCCTCCCCCTTCTTCAGCCTCACCACTGCCTTCACATCCCAACATGCTGCTAAGGAACACAGGGGGAACTCCAACAAGAGCAATTTAATTGGTCAGATGTTAAAACAGAAACAAGAAACTTGTTCCCTTTCTGGCGATGAAATAAAGGACTTGATGGAATAAAGGGCTTCAAAACTTGAAGGGGAAAAAAAAATCAGTTTAGTGAGGAGCTCTGTAGTTCTATGCACTGTCCCAGGCCAACTTTATCTTCTCGCTGTGAGCTTTGGAAGATTTAGAAAACAAGCTCTTCACAATTTGCAGTGGCACCGATTTCCCGCTGAGGTACAGTTTATTATGGCAGTCTGGCAACCAGGGCCCTGCTCCAGTGTCTGTGTTTTTCCCTTGCTTGAGCATCCAGACATAAGCCATGATATAGCCAGTCATGAATGCGTCGAAGCCAGCTCGGTGTGTGCCCCCCTGGGAAGGAGGGACACGGGTTTCCTTTTCCTTTCCTGCAGCACCTGCTGCTTCAGTCTTGGGGATGGCTGGGTGACAGACTGAGCCCAACCCAGCAGGAACCTCTGACTTCCTCTCCACTTGGTCACTGTCAGAGGCATTGCCCTTGGCAAAATGGCTCAGGGCAACTGCTACCTGGGCAGCAGTTCCTTCAGTGCTACCCAGATTCTCTTCCCACTGTGTGCTGGTGTCAGAGTTGACCTCTGTTTCCACATCCATGGAGTTCTCCTCCAGTGGCCTGCTCTCTCCATTGGGTGCAATTTCTGCCAGCTCTGTGGCAGCTGCAGGCTCAAAGCAGCTCTGTTTCTGTGGTGGTCCCTCCTCCCCGTTCTGAGCTTGCTCTATTTTTTCCCCTGAGCTTTCCTCTAGGAACGCCTTTGCAGATGCTTTTGAGTTCTTCCGATGCTTCCATCTGTGCTTCCGTTTCTTTCGCTTCTCCCAAAGCTTGTCGTCCTCATCAATGATGAGATCGATGTTATGAGACTGTGGACACTTCACCCCTTTTGGACACCAGCCATAGGCCTAAGGAGAGAGAGAGAGAGAGAGAGAGACACAAGTCTGTAGCCTCTCTTTTCCTGGTTAGAGCAGTGCTCACCATAACATGGAGCAGAGCTAATTATTCCCCTCCACTGAGGGCTTGAGAGGCTGGATCAGGAACACTGTGCTCAGTTAGAGCCCCTGAGCAACACTGAGTTGGTTGCTGGATGAGAAAATTCCAGAGATTTCCCCAGCCTGTGTTGTTCTGTGACAGAATGTGAAAAATCAGGAAGAGCTCCTTTCTCCATGAAGCACCTGAAGCCAGTTCCGATCTGATGGGACAGTCTCTTTGTTTGCTACTGTAGCAGCACCAGGAGGTGCTGTGGGTCACCCTGTGCTACAGTGCCAGAAGCTGCAGACAGGTAACATTTTTTTTAATATCTAATCAAGATACGGGGGAGGGTAGAGGTGGCGTTTCTTGCTTGAGGGACAAGCCCAACCAATACAGAATATATACAAAACACATCCCTCCCCCAAAAGCAATGGGTACTGTAACTCACACCATCCTGCTGTTTAGGGCCATAGAATCTCCTTCTGAATCTTTCCATCTAACATAGCCTGCAGAATTCCCCACCTCCCAAGCAGAGTGTGCTATTGCCCTGTCTGTCACGAAGCCACCTGAAGCTTGAAAATGTTCCTTCCGCTGTGAAACAAGCGAGGGGAGGTTCCCATGTGCTTCCCTACCACTTCCTGCTCTGGCCAGGTGTGCCTCTTTCCATGGAGCCATGAAGGAAGCTGGGATTCAGGTTACTTACCGAAAATTTCTCACAGACAGGCACCTTGTTTCCCTCTCCCATGTTGTGGCTTTCCTTTTCCAGGGAGCAGCAGCGATAGTCGATGTATCGGGACATGTTGGCAGGGTAGTTGCAGAACTCCACGGTGAGGTGCTGCCCACTGGAGTCCTTCAGCTTGGAGTTCTCCCTCTTGCTGGAACAAACAGGAGCACACAGTTACTGCAGAGAACTCACAAAGGGACCATGGCCTGGAGCCGGCACGAACTCCCTGCTCTCCACTGAGTCCCAGATCCACAAGTTTCCTGCCCCTGATCTACACAGCTTGCTGGAAAAAAATTCAATCCTGGGAGAGCAGCTTGAGTAAGTAGTTGCTTCTGTGCTGATTTAAAGGTTGTTTTTTCTTATGCCAGTATACACACAGGGAAAACTGTCTCTGGTGAAACTATGGGAGAAGGTGGCACATAGTTTGATTTTGAATACTAAGGGAACCAACATATCTGTTGGTCTTCATACTGTTAATGGACAAAGAAAAAACACCCCAAAACGAGGCATCACCACCCAGGCAGGTTGAACCTGGGCAATGCAGAAAAGGAAAGGGTTTCCATCATATGAGAAAAGAATCTGACCTCTGTTTTGTCCCAGGAGGTGGTTTAAAGGCCCAAAACCTCTGGAAGGCTCCATGAAACTAAAATTGTGGGTTAAAACATTTAAGAGGTCAGTTTAAAAAGTATTTTTATCTTGTCAAAACAAAGCACTCCCATGTTTTGCGAACAGCCATCTTGAATGTTTTCAGACCTGTCAAAGTGGCATTTCCTGAGATAAAACAGTCACTAAAAATACTGTTTCTCCTCTATGCAGAGCGTGACTTGAGCTTTTTGGAGATTCCAGGAGCTGTATATCACTGCCAAGGGCTTGTTTAGATTGTGTGGAGACTGCAGAATGTGAGGCCAGACTGCAAAGCAAAGACAGGTGTCCTGAACAAGAGCACAACCCTTGCTTGGAAGGCAGTGATGGGATTCAGAGCAGGCTGCAAGTGTGTGTGGCAGAGCTGGTCAGCGTCAGGAGGTGCAGGGAGCACCCCCTCTTTAACTGCAGCATCCCTCACAAAATAGAGTTATAACCAGCAGACCCTGCAGGGCAGCCCTGTTTTGATTTGCTCTCTGAGCTCTTAGGGGATGTGTGTTTCTGCTGTGACCCTGTGGCACTGCTGGACCAGAACCAGGCAGTGACTCAATTAGTTCTCAGTTAGATCAAGTCACTGTGGTCAGTCTTCTGCTGGTACTGGGTTTGAAATCCTCTTTCAGCAGCTACCCAACAGAGAGGTAAGGTGTATTAAAAAGTGCACCCCTGTGCACTCAGCACCCATACCAGAAACAGAGCATGGGTCACCTGAAAAGCACCTTTCTACAGGCAGTGGGACAATGAAAGGACACAGCCCCCCTTGCCTGGAAAAACAAATACACAGTGACTTCCCCCTGTGATCTCTAAGTACCAGAGTGATGCTCACCACTTCTTGTAGGCGTACTCCAGGTAGGACGCCACAAAGCGCATCTCAAACTCCGAAGCGTACTTGGTGTCGTATATTCCTGCTGGGAACATCTCGGAGAGGTCGGCAGTGAAGGTGCCCAGGCTCTCGGGGAGGTGGGCGTAGAAGCACTGGTACAGGAACACCAGGTCAATCAGGCCATTATGGAGAATGAGTGGCTTCCTCGCCCGGATGAGCTCCAGGAAAAGCGTCCGGACGCCCTGGCTCTGGCTCTCGTTGCCCTGCAAGAGGAAGGATCAGTCAGGGAGCCTCAGCACCCCAACCTGCCACCACCCTGGGGAGCCCTCAGAGCCTGTGCCTGCTCTGAACAAACACAGACACAAATACTTGGAAAAGCAACTGCACCAAGCGACAGCCTGGGTGTGAAGCAGCAGGGAGGTGACAGGGACAATGCTGCCCTCAGGGCCGCAGTGTGAGCCCATCCTCACTCAGAAGCAGGGGCAGCCAGTGCCCTCCCAGCAGCCTGAGCTGGGTTTGTACCTTGTCGTTTCCCTTGTGGTATGGGATCCCCTGGGAGTACTGCTTATTGAAGTCGAAGCCGTGCTGCACCAGGAACTGCACCGACTGGGGCTCCACCACGTAATCCTCCATGCAGAGCAGAGTCAGGTTGTAGATCTGGCACAGGTACGTGTTCTCGGACTGTGCCGGGAGAGCGGACAAAGAACGGACAGGTCACAGGGGTGCCGGAACAGCCCGGGGGCAGCTCAGCGGGGCGGGGGTTGGGCCCCAACTCCCGGCGCGTCCCCGCTGCTTCCCGGGAAGGCGGGAGCAGCAGCAAACGGCCCGCGCACGC
>NW_021939546.1:12803282-12805114 GCF_001715985.3 Manacus vitellinus
CTTGATTAACTTGAACTCAGAAATTCTGAGCGCTTGGGGGAAGTTTATTTATTTATTTATTTATTTATTTATTTATTTTGCAAATCCCACTGTGGCATTCAAAACACACCACGAGTAGTTTTATTTTACGTGCAGGTTCCCTTTGGGGTGGGGTCCTGTGTCACCTTGTTTCTCACACCATGATCCTCCCCTTTCAGGCAGCGACGGAGCCGGATGCCGACAGACGGGGGTACGCAGGTGAGGAGCAGGGACTGTGCCCCAGCACGTGTGGGGTGCCCCTCACTGTGTGGCATTGTGAGGGGTGGCTTCAGTCACCATCCTTGGAACAAGCTGCCTGGAGCGGCCGTGAGAGCCACTGATTCACCCTGCAAGGCACTGCAGGGTTGGAGAGCCCACTTTGGGCCTGGGGGAGCTCCTGTGGGGCAGTGTGAGGGGAAGGTGAGGGGTGGGAAGGGATCCTGTGAACTGGACGCTCTGCAGTGCTCACATGGCCACGGCACAGGGTGTGGGTGGTGCTGGGGCCTCTGCTCTGATGCCTGCCCTGCTCCCTGCAGTGTGGGTGTCTGAGATCATGCTCCAGCAGACACAGGTGGCTACAGTGATCGACTACTACAACCGCTGGATGCAGGTGACTGTTCCTCACAGAGTCCTGTGCCCGCAGGCTGCCCCTTTTGGAGAACATGTCCACTGCCTGTGGCAGATCCCCAGCTGCAGAGCACAGCTCTGCTTGTCCCTGACTTGTCCCCTTCCCTCTGTACCACAGAAATGGCCAACACTGCAGGCTCTGGCACAGGCATCCCTGGAGGTGAGTGCCACTGGGACCGGGTGCTCTCCCTGCCCTGTGGCTCTCCATTAACACTGTGCTGTGTCTCTTGGAGCAGGAGGTGAACGAGTTGTGGGCTGGGCTTGGCTACTACTCGAGAGGGAAGCGTCTGCAGGAGGCAGCAAGGAAGGTGCTCTGGAGCTGGGGCGGGAGGGCATTTCCAAACCCCTCTGTGGGTGGTGGGTTGGTGCTGGCTCACACCTGCCCTGCCTTGCTGAGGCTGTGAGCTGCTGGCACGAGGCTGCACAGGGTGGCATCCCATCTTCCTGTGGGCAAAAGGGGTTGCCTGCATGTACCCACCCCAGCTGCTTCCCAGACCTCAGCTCCCTCTCTGCCAGGTGGTGTCCGAGCTGGGTGGCCACATGCCCAGGACGGCTGAGGCCCTGCAGAAGCTGCTGCCGGGAGTGGGCCGATACACGGCGGGAGCCATTGCATCCATCTCGTATGGCCAGGTGAGAGCTGGGCATCACTGGACATGTCTCCCCTCTTTGCCACCCAGCCCCACTGCTGGCAGGGTCCTGCTGCTGGGATCTCACTAACCAGGGGCTCCTCCTCAGGGCTGTGCTTGGCTCTTGCTCTCCCCTCACTTTGGGGTGCATCTCACCCATTGCCCAGCTTGGCCTGTGGGTTGGCCTCTTGTGTGTCCCTCTCCATCCTGGGAGCACCCCAGCTCCCTGCCTTACTTGGAGCGCATCCCAGCATGGTAACCCCAGTTCCTGGTCCCAGGCTACTGGCGTTGTGGATGGGAATGTGATCCGTGTGCTGTGCCGCCTGCGATGCATCGGTGCCGACTCCAGCAGCCCGGCCGTCATCGACCGGCTCTGGTAAGGGGAGTGCTCTGTCTCTGTTTGGAGCTGTGGTGATCATGGCCAAGCACAGGGTTACTCAGGAGCCATGGGGAGCTGAGCCTGTGCAGGGAGAGAGGCATGGGGTACAGGAGCTGTTGGGAAGGTGGTGCTGCTGGGAGTAGTGGAGAAAGGAGCTGTGTTACCTGTGCCTACATAGGAGC
>NW_021939546.1:12806059-12809520 GCF_001715985.3 Manacus vitellinus
CCCAGGTCTCCTGGCTGGACTCTGGGAGTTCCCAAGTCTCCCACTGGCTCAAGATCTGCAGGAGGAGAAGGAGAGGGAGGTGCTGGCTGATCACCTCCAGGCCTGGATGGGGCAGCCCGTGGCAGCCAAAGGCCTGCGGTTCATTGGAGAGGTGAGCCTGGAGACAGAGGGATACAGTGTGAGCCCCCTGTGCTCAGCCACAGGGATGCAGCATAGGGGAAGAGGGTCCCCCTTCCCCACTGTCACCCCTCCCAAGCTCTGCCCCACTCCTCAGAGCCCTGGCAGACTTGATGCACTTGTGGGGCAGCTGAGCTGTGCACCCCTCACTGCAGGCCAGCTGCCTGTTTCATGTGTCTTCCCATCCCCTCACAGGTCATCCACATCTTCTCCCACATCCACCAGACATATGTGGTCTATTCCCTGCCCCTGGAAGGGGATGTGACCCTGGACCCTGCCTCCCCATCCCGCTGGGTGACAGAGGAGGAGTTCTATGCCTCAGCTGTGTCCACAGCCATGAAGAAGGTACTGGGGGGCACCTGGGCCTCTCCTCCCTTCCGTCAGTCTTTCTGGGAGAGCCTCTGCCATCCCCTCAGCCTCTGCAGGCTGTCTCAGCTCCAAGACCCAGCTGCTATTCAGCTCTGGGCTCTCTTGTGCTCCCTTCAGGTGCTGAAAGCGCATGAGAAGCAGCACAGGAAGGAGACCAGCCCTGGTAAGGTGAGCAGTGCTCCAGGGTGCCTGAAGCCCCAGGAGCTGCTCCCTGTTGCTGTGGGACAGCCTCTGGTGTGCCATGCTGAAGCCCCCATGGGGTTTGGGATCAGGCCAAGGAGCATCCTGTGGCAGGGGGACTTGCCTGGCTGGCACTGTCCCAGGATGTCCCCAGTACCAGGGGCCCCTTTCTCCAGAGGGGATCCCTGGAGACTGTGGGGGCCCTTGGGGTTTGGTTTAGTTCTACTGCTTGTCTCCTGTAGGGCTCCAAGCGGAAGAGGGGGGCAAAACCACAGGGAGCAGGCAGCACCTGCCCTGGGACACAGCTCTCCCTCCATGCCTTCCTCCGGGCACCGACTGCCCCATGACAGCACCTGCCACGTGTGAGACCCCCAGAGACCCACCCTGTGGGGAGTCCTGCCCGTGGCAGGGGATAGTTTGTCCCTGTGCTGCTGCAAGCCCAGTACATGGCACTGTACTGGTCTCCCACTTGTCCTTTCCACTGGCTCCCCTGTGGGAATTGTGCCTGGATGTGGCCACTGCAGTACTGAACGTGTCCTGGGGCCAGGCCTGCCCTCCTGGGGTTATTCAGCCCCTGGCACCATGGACTCACAGCAGCAGGGGTTCCTCTTTGGCAGCAGGAAGGCTGTGGCCACGCTGCTCCCACAGCCCTGTCCCCTGCCTGCACCTCATCCACCAGCCAGTGACTGGGGATGCTGCCATACCCTTCCCCGCCTCCAACAGTCCTTTTTATACACTTGTTTTTACTCAACCTGAACCACAGGCTTTCTAATAATAAATCCTAAGTGTGTGGGGTTTTCTACGTGACTTTCTGTTTCTGTTGCACTGTGCTAAGCTGGGGGTGTCGGGCAGCCTGTGGTGGAATGTGAAGACAGCCAGCAGGATCCCTACATTTGGGTTGGAGACAGCAGGGATTTCTTTGTTAAAGAACCCCTTGGCTGAGCATTAACTGCTGGTGACTCAAATAGGGCACCCAGAACATTCCTCTTGTGAGGGCAGGCATCAGTCTCTGAGGGCTGTGCTGCTCCTACCCATAGGCTGCTCCTACATAGGCCAAACAGCTGTCCCCAGGGCTTTTTGTAGGGTTTTATCCTTTTTTTTTCTGGCTGTTCCTCACTGTCCTGCTGAGGTTTTCCCTGACTGTGATGCACCCTTGCAAGGGCACAAGCCTGGGGGCTGGCAGGGACTGGGGACAGTCCTGGTGGGGTGCAAGGGGCAACGACCTCAATTTAGGGACTGCAGGGGTGGGGACAGCCTGCCTTGAGGGACAGAAATGGCCCTCTCATCCTCGCCTGGCACTCAGCACGTTGTAAATGGGAGGATTAAGAACTCAAAGCAGTACTTGCAAGTTAATTCTTTAATTGAGAGGAGCAAGAGGCCACCACTCACCCCACACAGGGGCTGGCCGTGCTCTGGGTGGTAACCATTGGTGAGCAGTCTGCCCAAGGCCCCAGGCTTATCCACTCCCCTCTGGCAGCCCTTCATTCCTCTACAGCTGGGGGTGGCTGCTGTGCCAGCACTACTCTTGGCCCTGCTGCAGGCTCAAGTCTCAATAAATTAAGATGAACTGAGGCAGAAAGTTCTTTGTGTGAGGTTGATAAATCACTGGGAACCCAGGGAGGGAGAAAAATCACCCTCCATCCTGGGGGATGCTCAGACCCCTGCTGCATTTGGTCCTGAGGGTCTTTCTCCCACGCTGAGTTGGCTCTGGGTTGACCTGGAGTGCTCCCTTGGTCCCTGCCCACCTGGGCCATGCCACCAGCACCCACTGGGATCTCTACAGTGGTGCAGTGCCCCCAGGGTTGGAGTGGAGAGGATGGGGAGCTGAGGGTGGAGGATTGCAGTGTTGCCACTACTGCTGCTGGTCCATATAGACCTGCACAGCTTTCCACAGTGCCCGTATATTGCCTTCCCCAAAGCCCGGTGCTCCCCGACGGTCAATGAGCTCCAGGAAGAAGGTCTCCTCGGAGAAGAGGGGGTGGGTGAAGATCTGCATCAAATACTCCTGAGAAGGGCTCTCTGTGGCATCAGCGCCCGGCCGGCCCTTGTCCCCAGGCACTGTGGTGTCCAGGAGGATGCCAAGCTCTGCCAGCATGTGGGGGTCCTGCCCGGCCCCCCGGATCTCCTCTGCTTTGCCCCCCTGGCTGTAATATGTGGCGGGGGGTGTGAAGAACCGCACACCCTGCTGCTGCAAAGCCCTGGTCGTGGTGACGATGTCGGTGGTGCAGAGGCCGACGTGCTGGATCCCGGCCCCGCCGTGCTGCTCCAGGAACGTGTCGACTTGGTTGGTGCCGTTCCGCGAGAGGGACTCGGCGAAGACCAGCTTGCAGCCGTGTGCTGGGGTGCCCTGGGCACTCTGCAGCGCGAGGAGCAGCATGCCCACCCCCTGCCCCCCCAGCACGTATCCCTCGGCCGGGCTCTCCTGCGGGTTCAGCAGGAAGCGGTGGAAGCCGAAGCAGCGCTGGTACCAGTCCAGAGCTGCCCGGGCGCCACGCCGGGGGCAGACATATGTGATGTGGTCAAAGTGGGTGATCTCAATCCCGTCCCCTGTGGCTGAGGGGGCTCCTTGGATGGGCTGGAAGCCAGGCAGGAAGGGTCCCTGGTAGCGAGATCGGTCTAAAAGGGTATGGCTGATGTTGCCCACGACGGAGCTCACCACTCCGTAGGTGACAGAACCGCCGTCATCCCTCAGCTCAGTGGGGGGCACCAGCAAGGAGCATCCCCGGCTCTGCAGC
>NW_021939546.1:12809847-12810400 GCF_001715985.3 Manacus vitellinus
GGGGGTCAGGGGGGGCTTACTGGCCATGGGAAGAAGCCGTTCCCCCACCTTGCACAGAGCCCACATGTGTAAACTTGCACCTTTTAAATGTGTGTATTTAAGTAAGTGGTCTCACAAGCCAATTTGCACTGTGCAAGGGCACCCACCCTCCACAGCAGCTGCAAAGATCTGCCCAAGGATGCTGAGACATCCCACCCCTTCACTCTGCTGCCCTGCCCTGTGCCTGGGGTGCCTGAGGAGAAAACCCCTGAGCCCTGGCTGCAGCCCAGTGGGCCTCCTCTGGAGCCATGTGTCCCTTGGGAGTGCCACAGGGAGGTCAGCAGGGAATCCCAGTGTGGGAGTCGTGCTGTGTGCTGTACGTGTAAGCAAGATTATGGGGACAAGGGTTGTGGGGGAGAATGTCCTGTACCAGGAACATGGAGGTTGGACTGGTAAACATGGAGCAACACTCTAGTTACAGCTAAAAGGCTTCTGTGCTGTCCCAGTGCTTGCCAAGGTTGTCCCACGAATGTGGGGGTTACAGGCTGATGTGCCCTTTCTCTCCCCAACAAGG
>NW_021939546.1:12810437-12810704 GCF_001715985.3 Manacus vitellinus
AAAGTGATCTCCCTCCCCACCGCGCACATGCCTGCGACACCGAAGGAGGCAAAAAGATCTGTCCAAAAAATCAATCGGCATACCCTCTCCAGAGCATCCCACTGAGGCTTCCTGACCCCTTGGCATGCACCAGCCACCCCGGCCAGAGCGCACAGGAGTGCAGGGGGCTGGGGGGCCACACACACACCTGCTGAAGTATTCCCTCTCACCCGCCTCTGGAAGGGGCTGTGCACACCGAGCCCTCCCTGCTCCCAGGGCACAGGGCTG
>NW_021939546.1:12811298-12813442 GCF_001715985.3 Manacus vitellinus
CCCTGGGATGCAGCTCGTGTCTGTGCTGGGTCATTCCCTGCCAGCCCGAATCCAACCCGAATACGTAGTGCCTGTGGTCAGTGCTGGGCGCTTCACGGGCCAGGGATGCCCAGTGGGGCTTAGGGAAGCAGCAGGTTGGTGGGTGGGGGTGAGAGCTCTGCAGAAGGCCGGGTGTCAGGCATGAGATGGGGCTGCTCCAGGTTGACCCCGTGCAGCTCCGCCTGCTCCCCGATCCCAACCCATGGCTCCAGGCCCTTGCAGACACCACTGAGCCCCTGCGTCCCCCTAGCAGCGATCGATCCTCTCTCTCCCTGCCACTCGTGGCTGTTTTCCGACGAATCTCCTCTCTTCATGTGTCTGGGATCATGTTCTGCCCCCTCTCTGACTGTGGCTGCTGCCCTTCCCTGCCTTATCATGTTTTTGTACAGAGCCCAGGTACAATAAACTGCTCAAATATTTGCAGAGATGTCCGTGTGCTGCCAGAGTGGTGAGCTCCTCTTGTTTGGTTGGGGGGTGGAATCCAGTGTTGCTGTGATTTCCCAAGGGAGCACTGGCTCCTTACACGACCACAGCCCCACTAATGTGGGGCCAGACAGGAGGCATGGGATTGGACACTGGGGGATGGCTGTGGGGCCACACAACAGAACAGCACGGCCTTCAGGGTGACACTGTGCAGAGCAGGGAGCTGCAGCACCCCGGGGTGTGAGGCCCATCTCTTTGGCTGCAGGGTGGCAGAGGCAGGGTGGCATGGTGGCTCCCCTGGGACCTTGTGCATGGATGATACTGTTCAATGTTACCCCACAGTCCTGCAGCCCTTTGGTGCAAGCAATGCCCTTGGCAGTGCCCCCAGCCCTCCTGTGCCTATGGGGTGATTTCGAGTGGCTGTGCCTGTGTTTTCCCTTCAGCACTGCCTGTCACCCTCTGTGCCAGCCCGGCACCAGGCACCGCTTTGCCCCAGCATGGCACGGGCTGGGCTGTGGCAGCAGGACCCCGAAGCCACATGGCACGGAGGGGGACAGTGCCTGCCTTGTTGCCATCCCCTCGAGGCAGGTGGTGGTGGCCAGGGAGCAGTCCCTGTTCCAGCCAGGCTCTTCTCCTCCCTCCTGGGCGGGGAGAGTGGACAGGAGATAAAAGGGAGATCAGGGCCAGCTGGAAGTTGCTGAAAGCTGCTGGGACTGGGAGCAAGGGAGGACGGCAGCGAGAAGTGCGGTATTGAGGACTCGTTCTCGCGGGGGAGAGGGCTGGGGATTGGGAGCACATCCATCCTGACCAGACCCTGCAGCCCCCTGCTCCTTCCCCAGATCATCCCCCCCAGTCCTATATCCTTCCCCTGCCCATTAAACCTGCTGGATGCTGGAGGGACGGGGCATATCTTGGGGTGGGAATGGTTAGGGGGCTGTGAGAGGAAGGGAATTCAGGCAGATATTCAGAGGCGAGGGCTTTAAAGGCTCTGTGTACCCCCAAAAAGCTTCATGGGGCATAAAGGATTCTCAAGGTGACCTGAAGGTGAAACTATTCCTGTCTCAGTGACTGCTCACTGGTAGCCGAGATGATGAGGGCTGCATCCCTGCTCCCCTCTGGGACAAAGACAGACCTCTGTCTGGGGCTGGGTTTGTTTTATGGCATTAGGGAGGTGGACAAGGCCCATGGGAGGAGCAGCACCTTCATCTTCTGTTGTGTGGAGGGGGTGTCTCACTGCTGGGGAGAACAGGGTGCTGTGGCAGTGGGTGCCCACAAAAGATGCAGCAAAGCTGCTGTGGTGGTTGGGAGCTGGACACCCCAATCCCCCATTTCATCTCCCTCTCCTTGCCCCCCCAGAATAGGGTTTCCTGGCTCCCAGTGCTGTGCTGGGAGCAGTCCAACACTGCCCACCAGTCCTTGTCTGCCCTGGGTGGGGGGTGCAGGGAGGTAGTTTGGGGTTGCAGTGGATCTGGAAGGAGAATAACACCCCGTGTCCCCCTAAGGGCCCAGAGTCCGGGATGAGGCTGCTGGTGCTGGCCCTGGCCACCTGGCTGGGGCTGGCCTCGGCCTCTGAGGAGGTGGCCAACAGCAGCCGGATCTGCCAGGAGGCACCAGCATGGAGCATCAATGGCTCGAGCCCCATGGAGGGGGCGGCAGGGCAGGTGACCGTGGTGGCTCTGCTG
>NW_021939546.1:12813830-12818405 GCF_001715985.3 Manacus vitellinus
GGCGACAAGGACGACTTCCTTGTCTATGACCGGTGAGTGGCCCCCGACTCGCCTGAGGCTTTCTTGGGGGTTACAGAGCTCTTGGTGGGCTTCCAAAATCTCCTCCCATGGCTGGGCTGGGGGGAACCCAAAACCCCATCTCGAGCCAGGCCATGGCTTCTCCTCTCAGGTGCGGCCGCCTGGCTTTCCACATCCAGCTGCCCTTCAGCTTCCTCTACTTCCCCTACGTGGAGTCGGCCATCCGCTTCACCCACAGCAAGGACTTCTGCGGCAACTGCTCCCTCTACCCCAACACTACACAGGAGGTAAGAGCAGGGATGCTCACTGGAGCTGGGATTCCTTCTCTCCTCTGGCATTGCACACCATGAGAAACAATGTTATCTCCATACTGGGGACAGGCTCTGGGGTTGGCAGCTGCCCTTGGCAGTGGTTTAGAGGGAAGGTGATGAAAGGTCTGGAATAAGGGCACTTAAATAGGTCAGAGCTTTCAGACTGAGAAAGAATGGACTAAAGGGGTCATAGCCCAGGTCTGGGAAAGCTAACTAGGACTCTTCTCATATAAGAAAGGGGCAGGCAGTGCATGCAGAAGTGGCAAGCTCAGAGCAAAGAAAAGGACACAGCTCTGAGCTCAGCAGGCAATTAGTCACTTCCTAGGAGAAAAATCCATCCAGAAATATTAAATGCAAAGGCCCTTTTCTCTGGACCACTGACAGCTTGAGCCAAGGGTTTCGGGTACAGAGGCTTGTGTCCTGTGTGCTCCAGCCTCTTCTGTCCTCTCTGTGTCCTGGGCCAGGGCTGGAGAGCCTTTGCTCTGACCCACAGCTTTCTGTATGACGCATGCTGCTCTGCCTTCATCCCAGCTCACAGCCGTGCTCCCAGGCTTTCTGCAGGGCTCTGTGGGCATTCACATTCCACACCAGTCCTTGTGTTACTTTCCTCAGGCTAACAGTACCATGGAGGTCCCTGTAACCCCGAGCCCGCTTCCTGAACATGAAGGGAAGGAGTCAGGGACCCCCATCCACCAGCACAAGCCCCTCCATCCTCATCGCCACCATGAGGTCAGCAATGAGAGAGCCACAAACCCAAGTGGGGACCACGAACCTGCTGCCCATCCTCACCACCACCATGGGGACCATGATCATCTCCATCACAAGGGGAAGAAGCAGAAGGAGGGGAATGAGCACTAAGCCAGGCTGGGCAGCCTTGCAGAACCCGGTAGTGTGCAGAACACCCCAACTCACTTCACAGAGGCGAGGAAGGACTTGCTTTGGGCTGCTGGTCACCAGCAGCACTGGTACAACAACTCCCTCCAGCATCCCCCATGTGGGTCACACTCCCACACTGTGGTAGCGATGGAAATCTCCCTCGGACCCTGCTCAGTGCTGCATTTTCCACCCCGGGGCTCAGTTCTGAGCCTTCCTCTGCTGCTGTCTGCCTTTCCATGCTCAATGAAGCCCGCTGTGCAAACCAGGAGGTCCCTGGTCACTGCTGGCTGACACTGCATGGAGCAGCAGGGCAGGGATGGAGGGGCCAGAGCTGGGATGGAAGCAGCACTGCCAGCACCCTCTGCCCATCCCAACACTTCTGGGGCACCCGTGGGTGTCCTGGCCAGGGAGCGAGGGGAGGGACAGTGTGTGCCCTGCAGGACATGGTCCCAGGAGTGCACAAGAAGTGGTGGGATGTCACAGCTCCCCATGGTCCAAACCCCATACCCCCATAGCTGTCACATCCTGGGGACCCCTCAGACCGTGCACACGGGTATGTGCAGTGGTGGTGGGTGGCCGCAAGATGGTGGCCTTGTCCCCTCTTGGAGACCCAGGGGCTGTATGGAAGGGCCCCCAGCCCTGGGAGGAAGGGGTGAGGATCCCGGGGTCTCTCCTGGGGGAAGCGAGGTGGGAGGGTGATGC
Organism: Manacus vitellinus; assembly: GCF_001715985.3. Taxonomy (NCBI): domain Eukaryota; kingdom Metazoa; phylum Chordata; class Aves; order Passeriformes; family Pipridae; genus Manacus; species Manacus vitellinus. Next base: position 12,815,738 of record NW_021939546.1, read on the forward strand.
GGATATCCAGAGTACAAATAAAACCTCTGTGAAGTGACCACTGCTCAGTCTGGCCTCTGGTGGGCCCAGGGAGGGTGGGGGTCTTGCTCAGTGCTGGTCTGTGCTCTGGGAACAGGGAGGGACACAGGGCTGAATGGAGATCCCGTGATGCAGCAGCTGGTGGTGATTTACATCCCCTGGGCAGGGGTTGGTTGGAGGTAAAGGGGTTGAAGACCGAAGAGACTCCACCTCTTCAAACCTTCTGGTTTCCTCCTGCCAGGATGGGAGCACAGGGCATCAGTGCTGTGCTGCCAGGAGGACGTTTGGCTCGGCACCTCCATCTCTGCCTTGTAGGTGTGGTGTTGGGGTGCCTGCCCCAGGCTGGTGTTTGTTCCCACATGCAGCCCAAAGTCATCGTGGGCATCTTGTCCCCAGTGCCCAGACTGGTCCCTGCTGTGAGCACACCCTGGGGCTCCCCAGCCCTCAGGAAATTGGGTGCTGTGTCCTTGGCAGGCAGTCACACCTGCCTGCACCGTGGGCCACCCCCAGGCCTGGATCTGCCCTTTACTCCAGCTCCATCCATCATCCCACACAGCCCTACTCAAAACCTTCCCTGAGCTGCCCACCTCCTTTCCAGGCCCCACAGCCTGAGTGGGGAGCAAAGAGATGTTTTTCTGCTCAGCGTTATGAGGTGCCATGTGTGGTGTGTGTCCTACTGCTGATGCTCTGAGCTGGATTTCTGCCCCCCTCCAGCCTGCCTCTGCTGGAGAATGCTCTGCCCAGTGACTGGGACAAGAACCAGGGTGAAGAGAAGCTGTTCTTCATGGGGATGAGGCCAGTAAGAACAGAAGGGTCTTTTTCATCAGCCTGGGGGAGCCAGCCAAGCTCTCCCATGGACTACTGACTGAGACTCTGCTCTCCCTCCTCCATCTCTCCTCCCCCTTCCTCCTCTACCTGCTTCCAGTAGCCTGCAAGGGCACCTCTGTCTGCTGCTCCTGCCATCAATATTGAGGTTATCTTTTTCTTCTGGCAGCTGCTGTAATTGAAACAAAGCAGGCCGGGCCTCACGGGCTCCGCTCCTCTCGCTCATTTTGCCGGTGCTGCTGAGACAACTAATTCATCTTATCAATGTGTGGTTGGCCTCTTTTCCACCAGATCCAGGCAGAGCCCTCTCCTCACCAAGGCTGGTAGGAGCAGGCTGTGTCCCTGTGGTGTGCTGCTGGGTGCTGCTCTGTCCAGCCTCTGGTCCTTGCCTTGCCTCACCTGGGTGCTGGCCACCAGCAGGAGATGCCAGAGGAGCCAGTCAGAGGGAAGAGGTGCAGACTGGCAGAATGCTGATGGATTTATCTCCTTCTTTTGCCTCCTGATGTTTCATCAGCACTTCACCTGTGTTAAATTCCCCATCCTTTTCTTGCTTGGCTCCTAAAGGTGTCCCTGGCAAAGAGGTGAGGGGTGATGACTGGGGCATACAAGGATTTGCATTCCCTTGCTGAGGGATCCCATCTGGTGCTGGGTGTTTAGTCCAGTGCAACTGCTACCATTTGGTTACCTCCCAGCAGGCGAATTCCCAGCCCTGAAGGCCTGGCTTGGCATTTTGCTTTGGGTAGAGAAACTGAGGTATGGGAAAGAGCTGTGACACTGTTTGGGTGAAGTCCTGCATGACTGAGTAATGGCAAGGGTTTAGGGTGAAGCTGATGCTACTCCATATATTATTGTCCGAAGGCCTGAAGGGTTTGGGCTTGCTTGGGACCCCTGTGACATTACTCACCCCTGAAAGATGCCAGAGACCTGGAGCTCTGCAAATTCTGTGTCATGTCTGCAGTCCTGCGATGTTGAGGGAGAGCTTTGCTCCTGGTGGGGTGGAGGAGAAGTGTTTTGGGGAAGGTAACAGGCTCTCTACGTCACCACTGTCTTGGAGAGCGATGGTATTAGCAGTCAAGGAGCCTCAAGGAATCCTCACCTTTCAGGGGGGCTGGCTCAGCTGGGGGGGTCCAGGGCCAGAAACTAGGGCTGATTTCAGGTCCTGGTAGTGCTTGGTACCCTGGTGTCTGTGGCTGTACCACCACTCTGGAGGAAGAGAGATGCCAGTTTCACATCACATGAAGCCTTGGCCCTGTATGCTGCTCCTACAGAGGGCCAGGCAGATCCTCTTGGGAGAGGGGGAACAGCCAGTCCTAATGTCAACAGAGGCCTCTTGTGCAGCGATGCTGTGTCAAGAAGAGGAATGGGTCCCTCCTCCTCCGCCCATTCATCTGGCAGCCGGGGCTGGCGTGCTGCCAAGCCAGGCTGCTTTGGAAACATTTCATTGAGGAGGCAGCTGAGCCTAGGAAAACAGAATGAAAATATACAGAGGGATCACTGTTGTTAGGCAAAATAAATGCGGGCGGCTGCATTTCTGTCCCCCAAGTCCAGCCCAGCCGGGCCCCTCTGGCTTCCATGGGGTCGGGGTGACTGCTGCTGCCTGGGGATGGCAGCCACCTATCTCCATTGTGGGTTAGGAGCTGTGGAATGAGGGATGGAGAGATCATTGGTGGCTTTGGCCAGCTTGCTGAGGACCCTGGTGAAGAGGCCCAGACTTGGTGTAGCGTTGCCCGAGGAGATGGGACGGAGCAGAGAAACAGCAGCAGAGGTGAACCAGCAGCAGTGACTCTTGTTCCCTGCATGGTCTCAGGTGTGGGAGGTTGATGAA
>NW_021939546.1:12818790-12824421 GCF_001715985.3 Manacus vitellinus
TCCTGGTGGGTCCAGAGTGGTTTAGGGAAGGCAGAGGTGGAGCCCCAGCCCCATGGGATACCAAAGCTCTCATTCCTGCACGGCTGCTCTCTGTGCCACGATGGCACAGCTTTTTATGGCTTCACCACCTTTCTTTGTCCACTCAGCACAGTCTGCTTCTGTTAGTTATGGTTTAGATCAGGGGGTTGTAAGGAGCCCAGTGTCAGCAGACCAAACCCAATGTACACATCTCACCAGCACATGGATTTGAGCCCATCTTACCATACATGGATTTGCACCAGACAGCAGGTGCCCAGGGCTGAGACTGGATTCTGTGTTGGTCCTTGTGTTCACAGCAGCTTTGCTAAAATTCATGCTCCCCTCTCTTGCCCTCCTGCTGGGGAAGCAGCTAGCAAGATGCTCCTTTTTTGCCCTGTCTCTCTCCATCTGCCTCTCCTCCAGACAAGTTGAGTGTGATACTTGGCTCCCAAATCCTGCTGCTGAGAGCAGCCTGGGATGATGGCAGATGCCTTATGTACCTAGATCCAGTGGCACAGGCCACAGGCAGCCCACTCCAGCTCCATGGAGCCTCTCCTGGCTGGGCCAGCAGTCGGTGCCTGGGTTCCAAAACTCCCCTGTTCCACTGTTAATTACCCTCCATCGCTAGGATTTTGTAGCTTCTCCTTGAGTCTGAGTTTGTCCAGCTTTCAGCCTTTTCTGTGTTGTTTTTCAGCTCACAGAGTCTGTGTTGTCTTTTCTCCATCACAGATCCTTTTCTTTTTTCCCTGAAAAAAGTGAAGTTGGTTCAGTGTGTTGTTTCCCACCTGTTTCTCCCCTCCTTCCCTAGAATAACATTCCGTGCCCAGAGTTACTTACATTTTAATTATCATTAACAAACTGTGTTAAATGCAGAGGGTAAAAGGCTGGGATGGGTTATCATGTGATCTGTGCCCACGGAGAGGGAGTGGGACCCTGAGTGATGGAGGGCAGAGGAATGAGCTCCAGCCCTGGCCTGATTCTGACTTTCCACCCAGCTGGACCCTGCAACCCACTCATATCTCCAAGGCCAGGGCAGACCCGATGCTGAAAGCTGACAGGAGCATTGTTTCCCCCTCACTTTACCATCTTTTATTCATACTCTTGTAGCCTGCAAAATGATTCCCCGGTTATTTTAGCATCTCTAATTAAGGGGAAGGAACTTCAGTGGCTGAAAGGAGGGGTGATGGGCCAAGAGGGCTCCTTTCTGCTGAGCTCAGCCCCACGACAGCCAGCCTGGCCAGGACGGACATCTCTCTCCAGCGTGGGATTGAGTAACTTTCTGGAGCACTCTGTGCTTTTAGACTCTGTGCTGGGGAGGTGACTGTTTCTCCTGGAAGCCGAGGGTCTTCGCCCAGCAGCTCCTCTGTGCTTAATTGCTGGCCTGCACAGCAAATGCGTTTGCTGGAAGGGTGCAGAAATCTCTATGGCAAGGCAGAGGCTCAGCACTTTGCTAATCTTACGGGGGCTGGGGAAGGCAGTCCAAGCAAGCCAGAGATGTAATGTCATGTGTGGGGGAGAGAGGGAACAACAGCTCCTGACAGCCAGAACTCTCTGTCTGGGTACATGGGGGAATCTGTGCCTGCCCCATCCTGACACCTGATACCCAAGGACCTCGCTCCATTTTTCTCCCTTCCTCACTCCTGCTCCAGACCATTTTGTTCCTCCTCTGGGTACCCCCACTCCAACCATACAAAGGAGCTTCCCAACCTGCATCCTGCCCACAGGCCCCGTCCCCACAGCAGGGCTTGCCAACTCTCTCCTGCTCACACACCCCACCCTCCTTCTGAAATCCTCCTGCACCTCCAGCCCTGCCAGATCCAAACTCCTGGTGTTTGTGGTACATGGCAGGCGAGACAATGTGTCATGGGATGCCCTGGAGATGCCTTCTCCAGACATGGTGTTGTGTGCATGCCTCCTAGATCCTGGATCAATGATGGCCTGTGGTTTTTCTTAGGTATTGCTGTCCCCTTTGGCAGTAGACAAAGAGCAGAGAAGCTGAAGCTTCTCTGAGAAGCACCCTGAGCATCCCATGCTTTAAACCTACACATCCCTTACCAAATATAGGGACATACAGGCAAGCAGAGCTGTTCCTGTGTCAAAGTAAGGGTGAGAGCAGCCATCCTGCACCTGATCTTGGAATTCAGCCCATGCTTGGAGCAGGGAGATGATTCTTTCTGTCCTTGCTTTTCTCTTCTGAGTACACAGACAAACGCAGTCACACCTGAAGGAAGTCTCTGAGCTTGTCAGTTCTGGAAAGTTTCATAAAATAACTGGCTGGCTAGTGAAAAACCACTTTATTAGAGTCCCTGCTGAAAGAGGAGCACAGCAATAACTCAGCGCTAATGAATCAGTGGAGAATCCACAGGGGATTCAAACGGTTTGATGGCAAAAACTCCAACTCCAGCCTATGCTTCGTTGGAGACCTTACTAGGCACTGGAGAATCTAAAAATAGTGCTCAACTCTATGGGCAACCAAACCAAGGTGTTCCTCCTCTTGCTTGCAAGGCCAAATATTTCACAAAGCAGTGCTCTCTGTCTCCCTCTGGACATTGGATCCACGGGCATGCTAATGAATAACTATCCTGGGCAATAGATCCCTCTACTCCTGACTGCATTAAGGCAGTTACTCCCTGTGTCCTTTCCCTCCTGCCTCTGCTCTGAACAGCACCAGCAATATTGGAAAGGTAGAAACAGTCACACTTCCAATGAGTACCATGGCTGCTGATAAACCCAGCTTTGACTGCTTTGGAGCAGCCAAGTCACTGTCTGGAGCAGGAGCTTGGTGTCTGCCTGCATTCTGCTATCCTGCTCCTTTCCCACTGTTAGTTGGCCATAAAGCTTCTGCTGCCCTTGTATATCTTCATCTGTCACCAGAGGACTTCCCTGGTGCTCCGTGGGTCTTGCAAAGCTCTCCTGTCATCTTTGCAAGGCTCAGCCAGTGTCACCCATGTTAGTGAGGGCACAGCATGGACTGTTTGGAGTCAAAGCAGTGTCAAAGAGGCACGAGAGCATCTAAGAGAGGGGAAGATGCCCAGAGAAAGGCAGTCTTTCTGCAGAGGATGGGTTTTGGGTGTGGTGGGGAGAGAGGAGGGCAGCTACATGAAGTGTGGGAACAGCCAAGGAGGTGACACTCTCTTGGGCTGAGATGTGGCACCAGCCATCACTTACCTTGTCTGACACAAGACAAAGCACAGGTGCAGGAAACCCCAGAGGGCACCTCAGCAGCATCCTTGGCCTCTCTCCTTTCCAGGGCCCTTGAATTCAGTTTCTAGCAAGACAAAAGCAGTTCTCTTGCTCCACAGCACCTTTAACTTAGAGCTGGACTTCCGATTGAACTGGCGCCAAAAGAATTTCCCAGGACATTGCATTGCATTGCTGCCTAACTGTGGTGTAGAATCTTGGGGGCTCCAGACCCTTTGGTCAGTAAATTTTGTAGTCATGGACTCAAAATAAAATGCTTTCTGAGGCCAGCAGGAAAAAATCAATGCTTTGTGAATAATACCAACAGTCAGGCTGGGATGGCTGGAGTTGGTGGGTCACAGACCCCAACCAAGCAGCCTCAAAGCCAGGAGAGGAACCAGGGCTGCTGGTGGTAGAGGCTCAGCAAATGGCTGGGCTCAGGAAGGCGTGCGGTGAATTATTGATGTACCTGGTTCCAGGCTCTGAATGAGCAGCATCAGGGGCTGGGCGGGAGGCTGACATTTTGCATCCTTCCCCAGGGAGAAGAGGTCTGTCCATGTTCTCTGGGAGGAGGAGAGCTCTCCCCCTTGCGAAATTCAAGGCAGTAATGAAAGGCACAGGGAGACATGGGGAGGAATGGGGAGCAGCAAATGTTCAGAATGAGGAGGGAGAGGAAAAATAGATTGGTTTGTCTTTGAAATAACATGCTAACCCCCCAGAGACAGGCTGGCCAGCCACTGCACCGACCTTGCTTTGATTTGATTCTGGATTATATGTTTTATGCAATGAAAAGTCAGCTCATTGGGAATGAATAACATCCCTGCTTGGGCTGAAGTCTAAAATCCTCTTTATTGGCACTGTCTGGGGACGACGTAAGTAAGGACACTCAAGGTTGTCACTAGGTGAGCTCAGCAGCGACTGGTGATAGAGGGACCAGACAAACTGGGGTGCTGTGTCCCAGCTCCCCTGCAGTCTCACCCTCTGCCTGGGCAGACCTGGCAGCTGCGGGGAGACACAGATGCCAGCAGAAACTCTGTGACACCAGAGCCCAGACTGGAAGAGCCTGCAATCCTGCTGGACTGGTCTCTGCCACGAAGGTGTGCTCTACCTTGGGCCAGGAGGGTGCTTTGGGATGGCCCAGAGAAGTCCCTCTCTGCAGACAGGGAGGCAGTCAAAGCCCTTCTCATCCCCCCAGGTCCTGCCAGCAAGACAGTGAGCGGAGGTGATGAGCAAAATGACGTGCTCCTGTCGCAAGTGCTTCCTGTCGCAACAAACTCTTACAGAGAGTGAAATGGCCTTCAGGGTTAAAGAAATGGGGATGTGATTCCTGGAAAAAATATAAACAAATCTGTGTGTTGCTGCTGCCCGAGGCCAGGCCCTGCCACTGTTAGCACTCATTATTTTGAACAAGACCAGCAGCAGCAAGGAACACCTCAGCCTTCAAGGAAAACCTCTTCCTGACCTTCATCGATTAGCATGTGTCTTATTCTCTAAAATGGAGATCTCTCATTGCAGTAGCTCTGCCTGTTCTCACCACCTGCCTGAGACCTGATTCCTTCCCTCCGTGTCCTGCAAAGGAGACCTTGGGCTTGGAGGTATCTTGTGGCATAGCAAAGGCGCATAATTATTTCCTGTTCCCTAATTGCATCGCACTGTTATTCCAGGAAATGTACTCTTGCTCTGTCAGTAAGAATAAATAGGAGATCTCTGCAACAAGGGAGTAACCGGTAATGGTCTAGATGTGACTGAACTGCAGATAGGAAGGAACTGGTCTTGGATTCTCAAAGCACTGAGAATAATAGCAAGAAAACTGAACTCTGAGACCTGTGAGCTCTGCTCTTCCTCAGGGGTTTGTCACTTAAAACTAGATAGGACAAAAAAACAGGAATGTGTTTCTGGGGAAAATTCTGGGATGGTGTTGTGCTGGACACAGCAGCAAAGTGACCAGTCCTGGCAGGGTGGAGAGGCCCAGAGAAGTTGACTTTAGTCATGGCAGCCCTCTGGAAGCAGAGCCTGGTGAAGAGTCAGCTCCCTGGATTTTGAGGTGCCGGCTCAGATAATATGTGCTGAATATATTCATATGTCCCTTTAGTGCAACCCCACCTGAAAGCACAGCAGAGCTCCTGGGAGCCAGCACTGCCTGTGTTCTTCATCTCCCTTCCCAAAGGCCACGTGTGCCAGAGGATCCAGTGGTCCCTGTACACAAGGATGCTGCGGTGATGTGTGGGACGAGCATCTTTGCTACAGGGCTTGAAAAGAAAAAGGAAACCCTGATGCCCATTGGAGGACAGGGCACTGCTGTTTGCTCTGCCACTCGATGTAAAGCTGTAGGTGATTGACAGGTGAGAATGGGTGTTGATTTATGGGTCAGGCTGGGCGCCGGAACCGGGTACCGCCGGGCTCGCAGCAGGAGCGGTCCCGATCCCGCCGACT
>NW_021939546.1:12825906-12927279 GCF_001715985.3 Manacus vitellinus
CCGTCCGTCCAGTCCGAGGGGGGAAATAAAGACCACCCTCTTTCTCCCCCAAAATGCCGCTGGGGGGGTTGTGTGGAGGGCACGCAGCTCTGCCGGTCCCCTCCTAACCCCGCAGCCGCGGTCCCTCTCACCCTCGAGCCACCCCCACCCGCGGTCCCACGGGGGTCCCGGCCCTTCCGTCGGGAGATGGGCTTATAAACATAATGCATTTCTCCAACAGCTCCGAGCGTTCCTCTTTGTCTTCTCCATCAGGGGCTTTCCCCGCTTGGAACATCTCTAATGGGGCATCGGCCACCGCTTTCCCCTTCCCAGCCCCTGCAGGGGCACGTCCAGCAGGGCCGGCTCGGGGGACGCGCAGGGAGCGGGTCGCGGGGTGGACAAGTTGGGTGGACCGGGCGTGGGTGCCACCGTAATCTGCGCTATCCGGTGTCTGGGGCGGTAATGCGCCGCGGCCTCCCCGGGCGTCGTTCTCTCTCTCTCGGTGTCGAAGGGGCCGTGGGAATGATGGTGGGAATAATGGCATCGTGTTTTCTCTCCATGGGCAGGTGGCTTTTGTGTGCGCTGGAGGAGAGGAAATGTTCCTCTTCCCCTGTCCTTCTAGTCCCTGTCCCCATCTGAAATCCGCATATATTTAAAGAGAAGCAAATTGGGGTGTTTTACATAAAATAAGCCGCTCCTCGTTGTTATTGGAAGGGATTGAAATGCGCGTTCCCATTAAAATGACATTAGGCGAGGAGAATTTGTTTTGCAAATGCGAAATGTAAATTCATCTTGTGCCAGGGTATGGCGTGAATGAGTGAAGGGAGGGTGGTTTTTGTTGTAAGGAATGGGTAGTTAGGCTGTGTTTATTTAAAGAGCCCTTCTTCCTTTTGGGGAAAAAAAAAAGCTGCTTAAAAAAATAAAAATCCCTTTTGGTACAGTTTACATTCAGAAGAGCATTATCAAAACATTTTCCATTTGAGATGTGAGAATAGGAGGCAGCAGAAGAATTCTCCTCCCACCTCTGAGGACATGCAGTGAAAATTCCTGAAGCACAAAAGGTTTTTCTCTGAGGATATGATTATACCCTTTTTTTTTTTTTTTTGGCGTGAATTAATATTTTGTAAGGGCTGCGTTAAGATGATTAATTATTCTGTTTAAAAGACTGTGAAACTCAAAACCAAATAATTTTTTTTAGTAGGAGAGGAGTAGCTCTTCAGGAACTTTAAAATTAGGAGGGAAGGGAAAATAATAGCTTGCTGAAGGCAATGTTTTAATGACCTGCCCACCAAGGTGGGTATGCAGTGAGCAGCTGGTGTGGGAGTGGGAGACAGAGGTAATGGTTGCCTAAACCCAGGACTGGTTCTGTACAAAGGAATTTTCTTTTTAAAATAGTTTTTTAATTTATTTGTCTTTGAAACGTGGCTCTGGTGAGCTTTTAGCCAGTTATGTGAAGGATTTGGGTGAGCACTGGGGTCAGGTGCATGTGGGACACAGCAGAGCAGTCCCATCCCAAAGTGACACCCAGTGCAGGCATCCAGCATCCCATCTGTCCTGTCTCCCTGCGAGCCAGAAAACAGGGAGGACGGTCCTGGCTCTGGCGTTTCATATCCCCTGACAAGTCTAAACCATCTCCCCAGCTTTGAAATCAGAGCTTGTGCTCATTGTCCTCCGAGCTGTCAGCTTTTTAGATGAAGCAGCACGTTCTGGAAGCGCTCGCCGCAAAGTCGGTGGGTGATTTATCTCCTGTTTTTACAGCCCGAGAGGGGCGCGCGGGATGCTCGCCAGGGGAGTTTGCCTTCGGAGCCGGGGGGGTTCAGGCCTTGGCTGTGGTGTGGCTCTTCTTTGGACGGCAGCGGGTGGGTGTTGGGGGGTCAGACACCTCAGTTTTTGTCTCCAGAGCAGCCGTGTCACAGCAGTCCCTTGCAGCCCTGAGCTGGAGGAGGAAGATTTGCATGAAACAAAAGGCTGTGAAGGGCTGTGTGTTTATCCGAGGCGGACGGGAGGCATAGCTGAGATGTCCTCCGCCAACTTTCCACATCCATCCTGCAGATGCCTCTGGAAGGTGAGGTGGAAGAGCTCCAGCCACCAGAGACACAAACACTTTGTGGCTGCGTGCGTGTGTTTGCAATTAAGATAGGAACTTGGGAACCATTATGTCTTGGAAAAAAATAAAACCCCAACCCTGGCTTGCTTGATGCTCTCCAGCGCTAAATCAAAACTACTGTTCCCCTCTAAGGATCCCTTGAACGGACACCACCAGCTCCCGGCGCCATGACCTGAGGTTTGCACAGTTGAGACTTGCTGTTAATAAAGATCAGATGTTTATACAGTTGTGTTTCTGACTCAGACCTGTGAAAAAATAGGGATAGTACGGATGTGAAATTCCTTCTCTGTGGTTGGAAAAATCCCTTTGAAAAACTGAAAGACAGAATCCAGGAGGAATGACCTTCTGGCGATGGAGGGGTGAGGGTTGTGCTCATGGGGACAAAGCGCTTCAGGTTCCTGCTCCCTCGTGCTTACAAAGCTGGCAGGTCTGAAAAAAAACATATATGCCACATTATCAACCAATAATTCCTTCATGCTTAGTAAAACTTAAACGAGGCTTAAACCCTGATCTCACTGGAGTCATTAAATTGATTTTTTTTTTTTCCCCCTGCTCAAAGAAAGATCTTGGATGTTGAACACAGGCATCTTTGTCTCCTTAAAAACTGCTTTATTATTATGTGTACAGATCCCGTCTTTGTGTGTGTGTGGTGTGTGGGTTTTTTTCTTTTAATTTTTAGACAAATGACAAAAGCATGCAGGAAAGGAATGCAGAAATGCCAGGCTTAATATAAAGCATGCAACTGCACTGCATGCCGGGAATCCTAAAGGATACAAAACCTTTAACGACAGCGGTTAATTTTTAACAAGTTCAGTCGCATAAATATTTATGAACAAAAGTTTTTACACTATTATCTCTTGGGTTTCTGGAGAGAGAAAAGACCTTTGGTGGATTTTGACAGTAAGCTGTGATCCAGCAGAACAAATTCATGTTTCTCGCCTGCGCTGCCCAGTGTGGTATAATACGGTTTGCCCTCGAGTCGTCACGGATGCCGATGGGTGGGCAAGTGTCCCTGGCAGTTTTAGGGGGGGGAAATTCTCCTTTTTCATTGGTTTTAGGATTACTCATGAGAGGAAGCGTCGAGCTTTGTGTTGTAACCAGCCACTTAGGCACCTCCACGGTCTGTGCTCCTTACCCACAGATAAGCCTTTGTGCCCCGATGGGAAGGTATGCGGTCCGGCCATAAGTACATAGGCAGAATTTACTTTTGCTGTTAGAGTAACAATGAAGCAGGGCTTTAAAATGCTCTGGCTTTGTAAACACTTGGAGGGAGCCTGGTTTTTTCAAACCCGCAATTAATTCTGGATATTTTATCTGATGATTTGCAGACCTGTCCTGGGTACCTTCCCATGTTTCCTGGTCTGGTGGCTGTGCTGGACATGCAGGCACTGGGGATTTTCTAACCCTGCTTCCAACAGCCTTCTGCCTGGGCAGAGGTTAAGCTAGACTTGATACCTGTAAATGATACCCATAAATGCATTTTAATTGGAGGAGTTCAGATTTGGAAGCTCTTTGTTACACTTTAATCTTCGGCTTGTGTCAGTGTATATTTGTAATGATGCCTGTTGAAATGGAGCTTAAGAGGTAAAAATACCAATGGGTTCCAATGTGGTTGAAACCACTTTCAGGGTTTTTTTTTTTCAAAACTACTTTTAGGTTTTAAGATCCTTTTTTTTCCTCCCCACTAAAAATGCTTGCTTTTAAGCGAGCATTTGGTTTCCTTCCCCTGTGACGTGGTACGGGACAGAGTCTAAATTTATATCCAGTGGTGTGTTGCTTTATAGAGCTGTTTATTTTGGGGAAAACACTTTGATGGGGCTCTCTAGGGCCAATTGTGGTTGCTTTTGTTTTGTGTAAAGACTGGTCTCCTCCTGGGTCTGGGTTTAAGGCTGTATCCAGCAGGAGCAGGTTTATAAGGAATACCATGGGATGTGAAAGGTTTTTTTCAGGTTGAAACCTGGTGTCCTGTGTTAGAGTTCTGCTAAGGGAGTTAATGTTTCTGTATCCTCTTAGATTTTGTGTGGGATGCTTGTTATACAACATGTTTCCAATTTGCTAATTAATTTTTACTTTATTTTTCTTTATGGGGAGATTACTTTGTCCTACCATATATATTAAAATACTTTTACCCACATAAAAGGGGTTGGCAGAGGTTCATTAGCCCTATCATGATGGAAACTGTTGAACATTTTAAATATACATTAAGCTCTTTAGGTTTCTAATTATTTTTTCCTTAGCATATATAATTAAAACAAAGTATTATTAGGCGTTAAAACTTATGATCTGTTTATTGCTGCTCCCTCATAGGTGAAATATTTCTTGAGCGTGTTCTGGACTGTATTACAGAAACTGAAATAGGAGATGATGAAAACCACCAGAGTTTCTTGCTGGTAGTGCAGGGAGAGCTAGGATGACAGCTGGAATTTTAACCTTTTATTTTAAGCAGATTTATTTATTGGCTTTTGCGTCTTTTTTTTTTTTTTAAGAGTATAAACAAACCCTCTGAGGCTGGGCTGTCTTTTTAACTAGGTGGTTAATTAAATTATGCTAACTTAAAGAGGCTAGAGACTTGAAAAATAAAGCGCAAGAATTAAAATATTTATTTCTTAGTTTTGGCTTTAAGAATAAATAGGTTTGAAGTGTTATTCAGAGAGAGAGAGTGGGACAAGTCCCGGTTTCTGGTTTGAGCAGGCAATAGGAGTTTGTTCTCAGCTCACCTGTGCTTTGCAAAGCTTAGCCCAGGTGAGAAGCTGGCTTTCTCTACTTCCAAGTCGCACGTCATTCACAGCAGATTTTAATTTTGCTCACATCTAGAGGGAATATTTTAGGAAATACTTAACTGTGCTAAAACTGCAATAACATAAACCACATGTGCCTGCTTGCTTTGTTTTTGAAGCTTTGTGCGAGGGAATGTGCTTTGCTGTTATTTGACGCTCGCTTTGATGTTAGATGTTTTATGATTAGTCCCTCTAACCTCAGATAGGACTTTTGGAAAACTTAAATGAGTTTGTCTATCCAATAGCTCTGTAAAGTCACATTCAGCTGTGAATTGTCTTGTGGTGTGTCAGCTTTTAATTTTGTTTGGAAATATATATATATATAAAAAAAAATAACCTTGGCAGCGTTAGGATGGAAGAGTTTGCGGGCTTATGTGTTTCCTTGGCATATATGGGAACCTCACCCTGGAGGACAACATGGTCTGTGGGGGAGGTGAAGAGTCCTTGGTGGTCTTGGAGTTACATCCTGCTCCCCTTTCCCAACAGGAGACCTGCTCCCTTCTGAGGTTAGCTCAGATAAATGGCATGGCCAACCTTGTGCTTGCATTTCTTTTTAGGTGGTTTTACATTTAGGTGACACGGACAGCTCTGTGTTTAGTAGTGATGGTGGTTTTCCCCTGCTACCCCTGAGGCTGGAGTAGGTCATGCAGATGAGGAGCTTAGCGGGGTTTGGGAGGGGCAGTAGCATCTCTTCACCCTTTCAGGGCAGCCAAGCCTGGGCATTTTCAGTGCAAGGCCAAGGCTTGTTGCCGCGTGGTGATACTTTGTGCTTGAGGCGGGTGAATTTTCTTCTGGAGATGTGGGAGTAGTGCTGTTTCTCCCAAGGGTGTGAAGCTTTGAGTGTGTTCCCTGGCTGCTCTCTGAGGAGCTGACCTCGTGTAGCATCCCGGGTGAGGTGGTGGGGAAGGAGCCGTCGCTTGCTCCACCATCTCTTTGCAGGGCTTGTTTCTTCTGGTGGGGTGGCGGAGGAGAACTGGGGAGGTGGGTGTTGGGGTCATCTCCTGACTTTGCTCAGCAGGAGGCATATGATGGTTGAATCTGTTTCTCCATCAATCTCCCTGTCTGTGGCTGGTGCTGGTGACTTTATTTTGCAAGGAGGTGGAGGTGTGGAATAGCTATCTTGAGGGTGTTAAAATGAATTTTTGATATGTCCTAGCGTATGTTTGATGCTGTTCTGAAGAGGTTGTGTCATGGGGTTGTCATATTCCTGGTCTTCTAGGGATGAGAGGAGGGGAGGAAAGCAACTCCTCTGGGTAACTGGCTCCTGCCTCTGCTGAGCCTTGGCTTTCTCTGGCGTCAGCATCAATAGAAATCAATCAGTTTTTCAAAAAAAACCAAAAACTCAGAGACACTAAACCTTGGCTATGCTAATAAATGCCATAAGACAAATCTACCTTCTGGAGCTGGGATGTGGGATGGTGGTGGGGAGCTCTCCCTGTCTGCCCACAGAGCTGCTGAGGCCCTGGAGATGCTCTCCTGCGCACTCAGGAGAGCAGAGCTGAGCCCTGCTTCAATTTTCGCCTGCTCTTCACAAAGGTTTGATGTGTGGGCTTGACCCACAACCTCTTGTGCCTTTGCAACAGGAGTTGGGAAAGGACTTGGTAACATGTCACAGAGGCACAAGTCCTGAAAAATCCCCTCTTCTTGGGGGATGTGGGTAGGAAGGCGTCTTCATTGTTTTACAGTAAAATGTCCCAGAAATGAAAATTCAATTTTTTGAAAGCTTTTTTTTTTTTTTAATCCTGGTGTTTGAATATGAATTGATTCCACTTGGTTGGTGTGGTGGGTGTGCTTTATTAAATGCTGAGGATTCACCTGTTCACGACACCATTACATTTCTCTCCAAATGGATTTTCTAGTGCTGCATTTTAAGAGCATTTGCTTTTTTGTCTCAAGCTTACGGCTTAGGATTTTGTGCAGGATTGGGGTTAGTCCTTGTAAAATGGTGCTTTTAAAGTAATGCACAAATTAATAAAATCCTGGGCTTTTACTTGTCGCATTGTAGGTGCGTGTTGCCAGGGATTTTTCCTTTTTTTTTTCCTCCCCCTTCTCATTAAAAACAAAGCCACGAATGTGCTTAGGAGGCAGATCTGCTGGGATGCCAGCTTGGAAGGGTTGCATGCGGATATATTGGTCCAGCTTGTCATCTGCAAATGCCCTGCTGCTGTGGCCCCGGGTTAAAACGGGAGAGGGGGGTCTGTGTCCCCCTTGCGATGCCCCCGCTTGTCGCTGATGCCCGTAATGAGCTGCCTGCACCTTCCCCACCCAGCTCGTTTGACCGGGGGCCGCTAATCGTTATTGAGGTTCGCTCAGCAGGATGCGGCTGTGGTATCTGCCTGGCTGCTGTCTCTGCACCTGGAGACGGTGCCCGTGCCCCGCAGCTGCTGGCGCAGAGGGATTCCCCGTGGGAACGCCGGAGGCTTGGTGTCTGGGACCTTGGCAAGGTCAGGACAGGCTGTGCCCCTGCTCTGGATGCTGACCAGTAGCCCTGACCTCCTTCCTTCTGCTGATACCAGCATGTGGGTGAGCGCTCAGGACACCACTCACAGCCCCACCTCGTCACTGGTGCTGTGAGGTTTTTAAAGGCAGCGGTGGCGGGAGATGCTGTGTGCTGTGCCCTGGCTGTGTGGCTGCCTTGATGAAGATGAGTGCCCTGTCAAAGGGGTGGCAGAGCAACAAATGAGTTCCCGAGATAAATAAAATTTGCATTAATGAACTACAATGGCTCTGGATGCCAAATTAAAAGAAGTGTGTCTGGAGGATGAAAAATAAGTTTATTTTCTGTCTCACTTGCTAGTTCTCGTCTCTTTTGATTTTCTTTATCATCAGAAAGACATTTTTAATTTTTTTTAAAGCCAGTTGTGTTTATTTTGGTAACAGTTCATTGGCTGCTCTGTGTGCAGAAGCTTTCTCTTGAAAGTACTGAAACTATATTAAAAGTGCTTTTGGCTGTCATTTTTTATTTTGTGTCTCCTTCGTTCTTTTCCCAAAGCTGGGTCGTTGCTATATCAAATGCTCTGAAACTGTCTGGTAGCATTTTCCCTGCGGTGCTCTGTATAAACTGGAAATAAAAAGGGAAAAAATTGCAGGATTTGGATTTCGGCAGCTTTTTTTTTCCTCCTCTGTGTGTGCGTGTGTGTGTCCCATTGAAGTCCGAGCAGCTGTCTCCATCCACGCAGCCTGCTGATGGCATGCACAGATCTGTTTCTTGTGATTAAAAGGAGAAATAATACCCCAGTGTTCAGAGAGGGCCTGGGGGGTGAGTTGAGCACCCAGGGAGCAGTGGGTCTCCCTTCCTGCCTGCCCCTGCCTGCTTGGCCCAGGGACCAAGGGAGCTGGAACCCCCGTGCTTGTCCCCGCGTCCTTGTGGCTTCATGTCCCAGCAAAGGAAGTATCCTGAGTGAGCTGCCCTGTTGCAGCACCTCCACCCCGGGGTGGGCTCCTCCATCCTGTGCCGTCGACCCGCAGAGGCCCTGGGGTTTTTATTCTATTCTGAGGGTGTCGAAACATTTCGGTGGCGCTGCAGCCGCTCGCTACCGGCGTGCTTTGAAAAATACCCAGCAAGTGTTGAGCATCTGTCTGTGAAGGGGGAGGAAATCCCCCCCCCGTTATTATTTTCTCCCGATTGTCCTCCCTTGGTGTGGCTTTGGCTATTATGGGTTTGTAAAATAGAACTATATATGACCTTTTATCTTACAAGAAATAGGTTAAGCCATTTTTAAAGAAAGTGGTGGAGTCAGCAGTGCTGCTAAGGAGCTGCTTTCGCATGGTTGATAGGCTGTGAAGCCGCTCAATGGACTTTGGTTTCAGAGACAATATCTGTTTAAATTAATCTTTGTCAGATACATGCCACTGCAGACAATTCAAATTCCATTTGCTTTCTGATCTCATAACAAAAAAGCACCTTACACTGGTTCTTTTATCGGAAAATTAACTTTTGTCTGTGTGTCCTGGAAACAGGGGTGGCATAAAATCTAGTTAAAAGGCTCTGTTATAGGAGGATTCTGTTTCTTTGTACAAGGCAGACTTTTTTTTCCCCCCCTTCTTTCCCCTGCGTGCATTTAAAAAGAAGACGAGTGTTTGAGATAGATTAAGGAGAATGCCAGCAGATGGACCGATTCTGTTGTTGCTGCTGGCAACCATCTAAGCAGCCATTTTGAACAATGCTGATACCGGGGTACTGATAACACAAAGATGAGGATGGGATAAATATCCAGCTAGTCCCTTTCTCCCCGCCTGCTCCTCCTCCCTCCCTTTCACGCCGCCGCTGCAGCCCTGTTATTAGAGAACCCGATTGTTTCCAGAGAAATGCTTCATCCTCTTAGCTGGGCTGGTGGACGTCTAGTGTTGCTTATCGCCTTGATTTTCCTCATGGTTGGGGGAGACACTGGCAGATCAGCTTCTCCCAGGAGTGCCTGCTGTGTGGGTCCTAAGGGGAATGGGATGTAGGTTTGGGTGCTTTGCGTTCGCGATGCTCTTTTCCCTGCCCTAGTAAAGCGTGGGGTTGTTGGTCCTTCCCTCCTAAGTGGAGACAGTTTCATTCCCTCCTTGTGCACGTTTTAAGTGCTTAATTATCAAGTGTGATGGCATCATATGGGTGAATTCTAGGGTTCCAGGAGATGTACCGTGACCTTAAATGAGTTTGAGATTTCGTTTATGCCAAAATGATTAATATGGGGCAGGGATTGCAAGTTGAGAGCATCCCCTTTGCCTGGTCTTCCGTTCCCTTTCTCCCGCTTGTGTCAGCTTTCTCTTGGCTGTCTGGTCATGTTCGTGTCCTGGACCTGCTGCTCTTGGAGCTTCTTAAGGTCAATACTACTATCTGTTTGGCCTGCTGGAGTTTTGAAACTGGAATTGGTGGCCATCTATCTCTCTGTCTTGTTTCCCATGTCTGAGGAAATAACACTTCCATTGATCAAGAAAACCCAACCAAGCTTCATCTTCTCTTAGCAAACAGCAAAAAGGCTGGCTTGTGTTTTGCAGGAGGAGCTGGGCCAGGATGAGCATGGGGCCGTTCTGGGAAGCCCACTGGGCTTTGCCCTGAGCTCACTGTGGTGTAGGATGGTCCTGACTGTGGGATCTGCAGAGTAGTCAGGGGATGGTGTGTAGCCTTTAAATGTTCCTGGAGCTGAAGACAAGCAACAGTAAACTGGTATGTTCTTTCTGTCTTCCTTGCACGAGTCTGCAGACCATGGGCTGAAACTTTGACCTGTTGACATTGCAACACCTCTGAGAACTTAGAGTGAGGCAATGCTCTAACTGCAGCTCTTGGTCCATTAAAACTTCTTTGGGGTTAAAAACTGTACAGATAACTCTCAAAGAAATCTGTATAGAATAAAATCATGGAACATATATCTAATTATACACAGTAGATGAAACTTTACTGTAAAGCAGCAGATGTAAGGATTAAAAAAAGGAGCTGGGCAAGCATTTTATGGTTTCCCTTTTTAATTTGTCCCCTGCGTCTGTTACATTTTGAGGCAAAAGTTGTTTCTTTTTTCCTGTGGGAAAGATCTTCTTCCTCTGGAGTGTCCCCTCTTTTAGCTCTACCTTATTTGATCTATAAGCTGTGGACTTGCCATATTTGATGTACTTGCTCAAACAAGGGGTATCTGGCCTGAGAGTTGAAAAATCAGGCTGTAAATTCCACTTGGAAATGTTGTCATGGTGTGTTGGGAAGTTGTTGAGGTCAGCTGAACTCTCTGAAGACTTGGACTGAGAAACTGAGGGTCTCAGCAGGTTGTCTGTTTCTGAGATTGACTGGCATCGCTGACAGATGCTTTTAGTGCACTCAGAGGGCTCCAGAGCCTGTGTTGTCCCCAGCCACCTCCTCCTGTGGTGGCTCCTGCTGTGTTGTTTGACCTTGCTAGGCCTCCTGTTGTGTTAGGAGATGACTTCTGGAGACTGGAAAATGAGTAAGGAAGGAGTGCCTGTTTTAGGCAGATACCTTTTCAGAAAGGTGATGAGTGGGATGATGGAGTGTTCTTCTACCGCTTTGGCTTATGGTGAGGTTGGACCTTAAAAGCTCCTGCATGTTTTGATGGAGAGGAATTGCAACCAATGTGTGGCAAGGCATGATAGTGAACTTGTGTGGTTTCTGATGTCCTGATTCTGCTCTTTTGCTGCCCACTGTGGAAAATATTGCTCACCAACAACAGGCACAAAGCATGTGCTTGTGAGGATGACTAAGAACAAGCAGTGGGGCTTGGAGTACTTTTAAGCTGTACCCTCTGAAATGGTGTAGAGTGGAGCTTAGCCCTGTTGTTCCCTTCCAGAACCTCCTAGATGACATGGAAATGTACGTTGCCTCCCCTTCTTAGAGCTCTCTTCATCTCTTACTTTTCTTGGGTTTGACTGAGTCTGCTTTAACTTCAGGGACTCCGTTCCGCTACACAAAGTCCGTGTTCTTTGTCTAACCCCCCTCAAGTGAGGTTGATAGCAGCCAGGTTTTTTGAGTTTGAGGAATACGTTCAGGCAATGGTTGCTGGTTTCAGAGCTGGGACGCAGCACTTTGTTGCTAAAACCTGCCCACAGCCCTCTGTGGTGCCAGGACAAACCATCTCACCAAACAGCTGCTGGAGAGCAGCACACATCCTTGCTCTCTGCTGCGTCAGGGTTGGGGTGGACGAGGAGGGGATTGGCAAGGTCACGTTGTTCCCATGTGCAGGTGAGGTGTACTGGGAGCAGATATTTGCTTCCCAGTTTGGAAGTTTCTGTTTATTTGGGAAAGGATTGTTTCTGGTCACCTCCCAACCACATTACTGTGGGTGCATGGAAAGAGTATCTTCAGGTGCATCACTGTCCACTTTGAACCACAGTCCTTATACAGAGCAAACCTCCATTATCTCTGAAATTCAGCACAGTGACGTGGTTTGAAAGGTTCCCATGCCTTGTGCTTTGCTTAAGCTGGAGGTTATTTGCTGGTGGCTCACGTTGGGCTGCCTTCCCCATGGGGAACTTGAAATGTTTTACATGTGGTGCTGTACTTACTGGGAAAGGGGGCAGAGGGGAATTTTGCTCTGGTACTTTTCAGTCTGTGTTGTGGTAAAAATTTGCTGTGACTTAGGCTCTGAAAAATCATGAAAACTTAGAAAAACTGGACAGGATAAGTATGAATTATTAGTTGTTCCTGGTCATGGCTCAGCTTCTCAGCTTTCACTGTAGAAAAGAGGGATGTGGAAGAATGACTTAATGAGGATTGTCCAAATTTGGGGCTTCTGCTTGAAAGCACTGGTTTTTCAAGGAAGATAAGCTTTTGGGTACTGAAGGCTTGTCCTAAAAACACTCATGCTTCATTCTTTTTTTGCACTTGAGTAATGTGTGTAAAATAAGGAGGCTTAGGCAAAAAGGACAGAGCCAAATGAAGTCAGTGCAGGGAATTAATGTGTTATGGTGGAGACCTGCTCCTGGGTGAGTGGAGAGTTCAGACATTGAGTGTCCCTTCAGCCAACAGTGTTGTCACCCAGCACTGCTGGTGCCACCCAGCACCTCTCTGGGGATTTGCAGAGGGGCTTTGCAGCCAGGCAGGCACGGCTGCTCCTCACGTAGGGCCGCTACATTTTGGAGAACATCCTGAATGGGAGATTGATGCTTTCCATGAATGATGCATTCCCTGTATCTGAAGGAGGCACAAGGGAGTGGTGAAGTTTTCCCTTGCCTGCCTGCCTGATTTTTGGCTTGTTTCTGGTGGCTCCTAGCTCAGCCCAGAGCCTGTGGTGCAAGTGCTGTGGGAAGGCCTGGTGCCCAAAAGGGTTTTTTCCCCACCCGTCCCCACACCCACACAATGGTCAACCACACCGAGGTTTCCTGGACTGTGAGGTTTGATGAACCATTAACCTAAAAATGCTCTGCGTAGGAAGAAAATGTTTCCAAGGTCTAAAAATCTTGCAAAGCTTCTGAAGTGGGAATGGGAGCTGTGGTTTACTCGAGCAGCTTTTTGTGCTCCTGGCTCTGCTGTGAACTGGCTCTGCTTTGTGGGTGCAAGGGTATGTTTGGGATCTTGCTGAGACGGGAAGGCAGCCCTCCAGGGCCAGGTCAGCCAGAGGGACTGCCTTCCAAGCAGATGTCCTTTTGGCATGAGGCTCAGCAGGTTTAAGACAGGATGTCCCTGTACTCCAGAGAGCTGAAAGCATTGAAATAAGTAACAGGCTGGGAATGTCTGAATCCGGTTATGAATTCCTGGGGAAGAGGATTTGGCAATGGCAGGATGTATTGGAGGGCAGGCTCGGCGTTGAGGGTGGAGGACAGCACCTCGCTGTCCTGTGGGCTCTGCTGGGTGCTGAGCCCAGTGCTGGTGGGGCAGCCAGCATGAGCCCCTGCCCCTTCAGGGCAGTGCCAGGTCTGGCTCCAGTGCTGGAGGAGACCATTGCCCTCCTGTTGTTGAATGAGGGGAGAAGCACCCAACTGTAGAGGTGAGGCCTGTGGTGTCAGCTGGACACTGCTGTGTGGGTGGTGGAGTGGTGGTGTAGCAAAGGAGGGCTCTGGTGGCCACGGGGGTGGCCCACGGGAGGACCCGGTGGCTGCAGTGTGTGTGAAACTAGAAGATGGGGCTGCCCAGGGAGGTGGGCACGGGGACAGCCAGGTGGCGGGAGGCTGGTTTTACTCCAGAGCTGGGTAAGTGGCTGGGACTCAGAGCCTGTCCATCATCTAGTCCCAGTGGTCACATTCCTGAGGGCTTTCCCAGAGCTGCCTCTACAGCATGGGTGACGCTGCAGCTCAGGAAGGAGCTGTGACAGCAGGATCCTGACCCTATTTTCATAAATAGTAACAGCATCTCTAAAGGCTTCGAGGGTTGGGAACAGAACGGCTGGGTTCCCCTGTGTCTGGCAGTGGTCAGCAGCAGATGCTTGGGGAGGAGATTAAGAAACAGGGCTGGAGCAGAGGGATGCTTCCTGGTGTGAGCAGCCTCTCCAGCCAAAGGGCTGCCCTGGCCCTCGGCTGTGATGTAGATGCAGAAGGAGATGGTTTGTGACAGCAGCCCTGGCCCTGCGTCTCCTGCAGCACTGGGATTATCCCTTAGTCTCCTCAGGGCAGAGCATCCCTACTGTGTGGGCACAGGGATGGCCCTCCCCGGCAGGGACCACTGGCACTGCTTTGGGAGGCAGCAGTGATGCAGCACTGGTGGGGCTTTTGGAGAGACCAGCCCTTCTCCACCCCACCTCGATGCCATCCTGGATCTGCAAGATGAGATTTGGGAGAGAGAGCAAAGCTATTAAGAGCTGTGGATTTAACAGAGTGTGAGCAATGTGTAATCAAAAAATGTGCTGTAGCACCTGACTCTGTTCTTTTCCTTTCTCATCACAATCTTCTTGTCGGTTTGACTTTGCTAAATATTGTAGCACTTCTCTAATTGTAGGACAAGTTGAATTCCCCATGCAAATATTTGAACAGGGTTAGAGGACTGGAGGCAGCTGCGTCTCTCTGAAGGGCTGCCTCATCTTGGGGTGTCTGCTGCATGTCTGGCTCTCTCTGGGATTAGAATAACCTCCCAAGGTTATCCATTGAGGAATAGCCCCTAGTGTAGAGATATGTGCTAGAAAGAAGAAGAGCTCTTCAGCCTCCTGGTTGTGACTTTTTAATGTGGGCTGCAGTGGAGGAGCTTGTAGCCTATGCTGGAAGGTGCATCCAGAGGATGTCCCATGGACCACTCTGGATGGGAGTGATGCTGCTTGGTAGCTCCTGATGCAGAGCCTGTGAGATCTCGTTGCCTTGTGGGTTTTGGGCAGTGTTTCTGCATTTGGAGCATGCAGCTGTTATCAGGAGGTTGGGTGAAAGGTTTTCCTTGGGGCTCAGGAGAAAGTGTTTATTCTTTAAAAGGGTAACTTAGGGTGAGAGAGAAAGAAAGAGAAGCAGCCTAATCTTGCAATTTAAATATATTTAAAGATTCCCTCTGTTTGAGTTTGCTTCCTAGCCTTGATCAGAAGGAAATGCTGTTAGCTACAGAGTGGAATAAATCGAGGGCACCCTTATCTGTGCAAGATAAATTACTATTGTTTAGGAAAGACACTCCAGGGATTGAAGAATTTAATTAAATACACAGGGATTATGAATATGCATGTAAATTAGACAATCTAGATATGACATGGCTACAACTGCAGGGAATTGTTCGAACTTAAAAGTGTAATCATTCTTTTTATCGGGATGTGGGGATGGGTAACAAATGAGAAGATTCCCTTTCCCATTTGCCTCCGCCTCGGCTGGTCTCAGGTCATTAAGCAGTGGGAATTACCCGTCGCGGATCAGCCCTCCACGGGCCCGCAGAGATGATGCTCTGGAGCCTTTCTCCACCCTAATGAGCCAGGGCAAGAGCTGAGGGAGAAAGGGGGGTGTTGGTGAGGGGCTGCCACTGCCGTGACCCAGATAAGGGGTTTGGGAAGGTGTGGGGGATGTGGTTTTCCTTCTGCTGAGAGAGGGGAGGAGAGTGCTGCCAGCAGGGTGCATGCTGCAGGCTTGCTGCTGGCTCTCCTGGTGCTGCCACTGGAAAGAAGCATCGTCCCTGTAGGCTCGGAAAGATATATGCTGTCATTTCGGAGCATCTCCCTAAAAATCACGGGGTTAGGGAGTGCAAATATTGACCGGTCAGCTTTTCTGCCTTTTTCTGGTGCTCTTACAGGGGTGCCCCCCTCCAATTTGATCACTGCTGTTCAGAAAGCGGCTTGGAAATCACAAAATGATTTTTTAGAGACTAAGCTCTTGATCAGTGTGAACAAGAGAGGCAAAATTGAAATATTTCTTAAGAGTCAAGACTCCTGAGGAATTTACAATGAAATATGGGAACATGCTCGTGCTGCCCTCCCAGCCAGATCTGGGCTCCTTGTAGCATCCTGGTGATGTGCTGAGCCAAGGCAGATTCTTCAAAAGACATTAACTGCAGTATGCGGTGCTGCCTTGAATGTGTTTAATTTGCAAATCTTAGAGGTGGCATCTAATAACAATGCAGAGAAATATTTTTCTTTTTCCTCCCTCTGTCTCCTTTGTTTGACTTCACCTCCATCCCCTTGGTTCCATTGTTCTGCTAAAATCAGATTTCTCTCTAGTTTGAGTCCAGGACCTGCAGCTGAAGAAATAAATTGCTACAAGCCCCCAACCCTGTGAATTATTTGTAATTTTTTTAAATAGGCAGTGAAACGTGGACAGGATCTGACTTTGAACTTGACTAGTCATTGAAAAGAATTAATTAAGAAGAGGCTACATCTTGACTAGATATTTTCCATTTTGGTGTTGTTTTCCCCCATCTTTAGTTTTTTGCTTTTCTTTTGGCTGGAGCTGTATGAGATGGATCTGTTCTGGTGGTGGGTCCCCAGTGGGACCCCCATGAACCAGGAGCAGAGTTGAGCCCCTGGCTGGCTTCCTTGGGGAGCTGGGAGTGGTCTGCAGGGCCAGACCCAGGTCTGTTCAGGGGTCACCCCTCCACAGGGTGGAGTATCAGCTTCTCCCACCTCCTCCACCCCCATTGAATTGAAGGCTTATGGTAATCAGGAGCTTGGTCTTGTCCTGTTCGACCCACGTGGGAACAATTCCTATTTATCACTTTGAAAAGTGGTTGATTTTCCAACCCCTGGCTCATGAGTTCTGATTAAAAAACAACAAGGAAAGAAAACCCCCACATCTGAAAATGTGAAATATTTAAAGCCTCCACACTGCACATTTTTTCAAAAACCTTAGAAGACCTGCTTTTTATTTTTGTCCAGGAAAAATACAGTAGGAGAATATTTGCATGGGTGCACAAGTGCATGGAGACAGGTTTGAACCTTTGTAATAAAATATTTCTAATAAAAATTTAATGTCTTCAAGACAGTGTTATGGCAGCTCATTACTACTAAAGGTCATTTGAAGAGTATTGATCCTAAATGTTACAGCCGAATGTAAACTTTGACTGTTACAGTTATTAATGTGTATTTATGATCTATGGGATATGTGTAAAAGGAAAATGAGAATCTAAACGGTATGGTGAGCTCATTTGCTCACTCATTTGGATTGCCAGAGGCTGAGTTCACGCAATTCACCTCGGGTTTAAGCATGTCTGTCGTCTTTGTGTTACATAGATTGAACCTTATTTATTTTTATTTTTTTTTAACTGGAAAAATCCTTTAGTCCTGCCCTAGAAAAGGAATGCGTTCTTGAATTTTTGGTCATGGCCATGAAACAGCCTGAGCTCTGTATCTGTGCAATAGATATTGGGGAGCAATGTTTTGCCTTCAGCTTCCATGCTGGCACAGAAGTACCAAGGGCTGAACTTCGTGTGTGACCAAATTGTGAGCATAAATGGGAGCTCTGAGGAGCATGCACCTACTCTGAGTGTAATTAGAAGGTTATGCCACTGAAAAGCAGGTGTGGTTTTTTTAAATTGAATTAATTAAAAAATTTTAAGATTGTGTACTGGGGGAACAGGTGGTACTGTATTTATATTTTTACTATACAGTAATACACCTATGTTTGCACATCGTAGGCAGAAGGGCTGTATTCACAGGGAATTTTAAGGCTCTTTGTATTAAAAAAAAAAAAAAAAGGAAAAAAAAAAGACAAGAAACCTGTGGTGGTAGGAGGAAGATAAACGGTGCTTGTGATATTTCAAAGTCACATTAATCTTTTTTCCTTCCCCCCCCTTTTTTTTTTTTTCCTTTTTCCTTTTAATGTATGACTTTCTCCAGGGAAATTGTCTCCTCATGACTGCAGCGGATTAATGTGCACAGATCAGCTCCTGCATTATTTTTCTGTTTTGACAGAGTGGTGATTTTTATACGCACGTCCCTTTCTGCCAAGATTACAGCTCATGTTCTTGGAGTTTGGAAGAGTTCCCTGCCAAGAAGTGGTGAGGAACGGGAAGCTGCCGTTCCGATGCACGGTGCTCGCGAGGAGCTCTCTGTGGGTGTGGAGGCTGTGGTTTCGGTGGTGAGCATGGGAGCCTGGTGGAGGTTGGCGAGGGTGAGTGCCCACGGCCAAATCCTGGTGTATGTGGTGGGACTTGTGCCACAGGGTGCCCTGCCTGGTGCCGTGAGGATGCTGATGTGGTGGTTGGTCTCCCAGCGAGGGTCTGGTGCTGGTAGCGAGGCGTGGGCATCCAGCAGTGCAGAGGAGCCAGTTTTGGACGGGTTTGTGACTGCACTGAGAGCCCTTCAAAAGATCCTGCTGCTCTCCAGGCTTGTTGATGTCAGCCTATTTATTTTAAATTGCAGTTAAATATATGTTTTTCTGGTGAGCTTTGGTAGAGTTTCACTTAAACCAGAAAGCGACAGCTGAGCCAAGTCTGGCCAGCCTATGTGAATGGGACAGGTTTGGCTTTTTCTTCTCTCCCCGTGGCTCCCACAGTATCTCTGGGCAAGAACTTGACGTTGCATTTCTGATGATCATTGCATCCTGTTTTTAATGGTTTGTCTAGACAGTGCTGACATAACTATGAAAATACTTTGGTGACCTAGTCTAGAATTAGTGCGCATAAAGAAATCAGCCCTTGCTTCTGATGTTTGCAATCAGTTTGAATGACTATATTGTAGCACAACTTAAGAGGGAGGCAGATTTGGAGTTGCTCCAAAGAGCAAGTCGTGAACAAAACACATCCAAACAAACCCATGTGGTAAAAATGCAGTGGATAGGGAAAACATTGAAATGGAGGTTAGTCACAGCTCGCTTTGGAGCCGGGTGGCAGGTTTATGGAGTCCGGAGTAAGGCTGAAGCTCCCCCTTAGTTGGCCCGAAGTTTTTCTGGGAAGCTCGTAACCCAAACTCTGAACTTGGTCTGCGTGATGTTGTGACCTGTATTCGGAGAAACTTCATCAGCATAAAAACAACGTGTTCCTTCCAAACATCAGCTGTGTTGTTGACAGTGCCTTGGATTAGGAGTTTGTAAACTTTGGGACCAGCAGTGAGTCCGGTCAGTTGGCTCAGAAATATATGGCATGTCTGTGCTGGTGACTCTCAGCAGCTCGATGGTATTGGACTTCTCTAGTCCTGGACTTGAGGCCAGTTTCTGCAGCACTACCCCCTAAGCAGTGTGTGACCTGCCTGCTTAGATTACTAATCCCAGGTATTTTAAGATAAATCTCCTGAGCTGTAGGGACTGTGTGGATGGCTCTACAGACCACATCCAAACAAACCCACATCATGTGTTTATTGATGTGGTGATGTGTTGATGTGATGATGGCTTGGACACTCTGGGAATCTCCAACTCGAAATGAGATCCTTGGTTGTAACATAGCAGCAACAAAGCTGTGGGACACTTTTGGTTTTGGTGGGGGTGTGCAGTGTGGTCTTCATTGGGTTTGGGAGCCCTTGAGAGCTGGATTGCTGCCTTCGGAGGGGACAACAGCACAATCCCCCATTCCTGTACTGTAAACAGGGAAAAAGGGGCAAAATATGAAATGTTGAGCTAATTTGCAGAGAAATAAATGACATATGAAAGGGAGTTGTCTGACAGAGCAGTTTGATGGTTCTGTGCCTCATGCATAGCGAGGTAGCACATGGAGGCTATTCCCAGATGTGGGAAAACTGTCCGCTGTTCCCAAGAACTCCCTCTCCATGAGGGAACAGGAAGAGGTTTCCAGGCATGAGCAGAGGAGGAAGAAGAGGATAGGCAGGGTGTGCACAGGGGTTTTGCTTGCTTTAGAGTGGAACGAGAGGAGTGGCATTGCAGATGGAGCCAGGAGCAGTGCCTCATGCCAAGGCTCTCTGGGGGCTTGCGGGTTTGTAGGCGTTTAGGATGGAGAAGTCCCTTTGGGAGGCAATGCAGTCCATCCTATCAACAGGAAGCTTTGCTTTGTTTGCCCACCAGTAGCTTTTGTTCTCGGATTGCCATGTGGAAAACACTGGAGCTGCAAATGTCTTGGTGGAGAGGGACAAGAGCAGGAGCCCATGAACTGGGCAGTGGGCGTAGGGCGAAGGCTGATGTATCTGCCTGGTGTGCATTGTCTCCCCTCTGGTGTGCTGTAGGATTTCTTGGTGCAAATGCCGTAAAATGCTCCTCTTACTCTTCTTTTGCCTGGAGAAGCCCCAGGGCAAGCAAGAATGAAGAAAGAAGTGAAACCTGTGGCTAGGACCTCAGTCTGACACTGAGGAGAGCTGGGAACATCTCTCAGGTTGATATCCGTAGGAAAGAGACGTGTGGACTTTATTTGGGGGGGGGGGCAATTAGGGATTTGGACGGCTTTCTGAAAGTGGGAGACTGCTCCCATTCTTGTGGTGGGTGGGCAGGGATTGTGTGCAAGGGGCAGCACTGGCCCCACGTTGCACAGGGGAACGTGGTGGGTCCAGGACCATCATCCTGCTGCCCTCCCTACCTGCGCTGGCTGCTCCCTGTGCTGGGGAGAGCAGTGGGATGGAGCTGGTGTGTGCGAGCCCGAGTGTGCAAGGGCTGACGATGGCGTGGTGACTTTCCCTGCCCTTGAGCCTTTGCAGAAGCACCATCGTGGTAACCAAAGAACCGGTCATGACATTTCGAGGCCGGTGGGGAGCCTGGCCCGCCTGCCTGCTGCCGGTGGAGGAGGTGTTTCATGGCTACAATTAGTTATGTGCTCGAAGAGGGAGGAAACAAATCTTTACTGAATTGGAAACCTTGTGAAAAGGTCACACTTCTGAAAAGCTGTGCATTTTAAGACTGCTCAGCTCTGCAAAGCTGCCTTTGAACTGGAGGAGTGGGAGTTTAACACCCTTGCGACAGCTCTGGGCTTATTAAACCCACAAAGCAGGAGCTGGAACCAGCCATGAAGTTAACTCTTACCAGGTGCGTGGCCTCGGGAGGGGAGAGGAGCCCATCCTTGGTGGTTCTCCAGAGGGAAGCAGCCTCAGTGTAAACCCACATCTTCTACCAGGTATCTGAGTGTCCACTGGGGAGGCAGCTGGTGTAGCTGGGGGAAATTCCCGTTGTTCAAATTTGTGGACACGTGAGGATGTGATGAACCATGCTTCTCCAGTGCCAGTGGAAATATTCAGGTTTTTAAATTAAAAGATAGGGTAAATGTATTTCTTCTTGGGTTAGGTCAATATATTGTGCTCAGTTAGTCCTTTTGTCTTGGAGGCTCCCATGTCTCCAATTTACTTTTATGTAATAAAAATGCCTTTTTCCTGGCCCCTCTCCTTGGTCTCTTTGGGTGCCTGTTACTTCCCCATCCCTCTAAACTGCCAACTTCCCAGCACCATCTCTCCCTATGTCTTCTTTCCTCTGCCATGGCAAGATGAAGGTTTGCTTACCCCATGATAATCATTGATAGTGAAATCACTGTTTATCATCTGCCTGGCTATTAGCACAGGTAAAGTGTCTTCATTAGTGGCTATTAGTTTGAGATTGTAGGTGCTAATGGCCCCATTCAGGAGAGCAGTAGGCACTTGCAAAATCCCGCTGGTGTGCAGAAATTGATTGCTGTGGATCGATCAGTCTGGGAGCACCGGCCGGATGTTTCGAAGAGGCTTTAATATTGCTCACAGGGCAGCTGGTCCCTCCTTATCTTGTCCACTGCGAAGTCAGGACCCGGTCAGACGGTCAGACGTGCTGAGCACAGGTGCCCTTGCCCTCTCAGCTGGAAGTCGCGCTCTGTGCCTGCACTGGGAAGCACATCAGGTAGCTTAGCCCACAGCTCAGGGTGTCCTCACCTCACACAGGGCTGTGAACATGTCAGCAGATGCATCCTGCGTCCTGGTGAAGTGAGTGGGACCATCCTTACCCACTGAATTCACTGTGTTGTCATTCTTTGCATCCCTAGTGCGGAGTGAACTGGAGTACTGCAGGGAGGATATTTGCTGCCGTGGATCTGGGCCATGGTGGTTCTGATGAACTTGGTCTTTCATGGTCATGCTCTGGCTGAAACTGATCTCCTGTTCCTCATTGCTCTGGGTAGATGCTTTGGGAATGTGGCATGGTTTCTCCTGATGGATGTTTTCATGCAATCCCCAGTCTGTAACTGAGCTAAGGCAGCAGTGAACCTGCAGATGGTTTGGGTTTTCAGAGCAGTGCCTGTAGGCAGCGGGAGAACCTGCAAATGCTCAACTGACCATCTGAAAAACCAAAGTTTCCTGTTGTCTGTGGCCTGCTTAGGCTCAGAGGCTGATGCAGTGTCCCATCTCCACTTTGTAGTGTTTTCTTCCACGGCTGGTTCAAGAGAGATTTTGTTGGCATTCCCAGTGGGTGTAAAACATCCCCTGCTGCTATGCCCTCTCTGCTCCTTCTCAACTGGGATGTGCCTCAAGGTCCTGAAGGTGTGGGACAGGATTGAGAGGGACAGGAGATGTTGCAAATAGAATAAGCTGCTCCTGATGTAGTCTGATGGCTTATGATGTTGGTGAGAGCTCAGGGCGTCAGGAAAAGCACATTGAAAGGGTGTCTGAAGTGAAGACCTGCTTAAAACCAAGAGGAAAGGAAAGCAAGGAACATGGATGGATGGAGTCCAAGCAAGTTTGACCTCTACTAGTCTCTGCTCAATATCTGAACCACAGGGCACCGTGTCCAGAGGGACCTCTGACTCCTGAGTGTGAGCTGACGTCATTTTAATTAAATTGTGCCTACCTGACTGGATTCCTGCTGGCATAAGGGATTATCCTGAAGAGTCAGCTGAGCCGCTTAGGCTCGGGTCTCACTGCTCCTTGGAAAACCACAGGTTTTCCCATGGTACATTTTCACTTCTTCCCACCATTGATGATTGCCCAATCTTTTCCTGCATCCCGGTGAGTGAGGAGGGAAGCAGATCTGGGAAAAGGCAGGGTGAAATGCTCAGCTCTCGGCACTCCAATAAATACTGCTTGTGTCTGTATGAGGCTGGGACTGCTGCATGAGGGTCAAGCCATGGCAGGTGAACACTTCTAGCAAGTTAATAAATCAACTGGGTGCCTTTCCAGGCTACATGGTGGGAGCCGGGGAAGAATTCTTCGCGGCAATGAGTCACCTGCTTGTGGCCCATTGGCAGAGGGACCGCTGTGCTGCCTCCAGTCTGCAGCCCTCCCTGTTCAGACACCATCGGCTGGAGAAAGTGCTGATGCAGCCTGCAGCGTCTGAAACACGCCGATGCCATCTGCCTCCCTGATGGAGTTGGAGCGGCTTCTTTTTTTAACCTGAGTTTGCTGAGTCTTGACTAATTAGCTGCCTTTGGAATTCGTAACGTAGAAAAATGCCTGCTAAGTTTGGGATGGAGTGGGGGTGCTGGGGCACTGTACAGTCACAGGTTTGTGGTTTTTTTTTTTTAAAGAAAGAAGTCTAATTTGAGCGAAAACAGATAGGCAGTAGTCTGATTGGCTTGATTTCTAAATTTGAACTCTGATGGCTTTGCTGTTTCCAAATGCAGTGAAAGTGGTCGTTTTATCTAGAGTGTTGCCTTACCTGGTCCCACAGTTCAGTGTGTTTCCTTAGGGGAAGGAGGTCATGTCCTGTTGCTGGGTTGTGGGGTGATGATGAGTTGGAGGATTTCCCCCAGTGCCAGTTCAGAGTAGGCTGTCAGTGTGATGGGAATGGGTGGAAGATGCATGGGGATGTCCGTGGTGGGCTCCTGCTGTGTTCCAGGTGAGGCCTGGTTGGAGACTGTCTGTATCTGGGTTCCCTTTGCTGAGGATGGAGATGGGCACTTTGGGGGTGCTCTGACTGGAGAGGGAGGGTGAATGAGCAGTTAGGGCAGAGGGTTTTGTTGCTCGAGTCCAGAGCAGAACAAGATGAATCCCAGCTGAGGTGGCTCAGGGTGGTTGATCTTGCAAGACTTTTTCTGTCTGTATGGCCCATGAGGGTTCAAAGACCCATCTCTGCTTCATTTTGTGATCCCTCAGTAGGAGTTAGTGATTTGGAGCGTGGTAGGGATGTTTCTAGGTAGGTGAAGAAATCCACTTGCTGTGGGAAGGGAGCACCATTCACTGTGGTGTTGGCCTCAGGCTCAGATGAGCACTATGCTGAAGCAGCCTTTATTGCTTTGAAAGGAGATCAGCGTGTGAGGTCTATCTGGCACTTTAAACAAGTATGTTTATTTCAAAGTGAGCAGGCTTTTTTAATATTTGGGATTGAATCTCCTGCTCGGACCCATAATAATCCTCGCTGCTCTATCCCATTTCTCTAGACCCGCTGTTGCCGGTGGGCAGGAGGGCACTTCAGACAGTGAAGGTGATTGAATTAGTTTTCTTCAGTTCTGGGCCTCCTGTCTACTCTGGATGTGCTGCCAAAAATTCATCCAGTCTCATCTTAAGACAGATCTTCAGCTCGTAAACTGGAGTGACAATTAGATGGTGTCTGGGCAGCAAACCTAATAAGAGGCCAAGCAGAGCTGATGTTTCACCCTTGCTAATGGAGTAGCAGACTGGCTCTCTGAAACATCCCTTCTCTAAACAGCTTTGGCATCCAGACATTTCACAGCAGCTAAAATAAATAAGCCCTTCTCCATTTTGACCATTGGGAGACGTTCTTGCTATGCTGGGGGAAGTATCCTGGGGCTGGCTTCCCTAGGAGAGCTGGGGCTAAAGCAGATCCCTGCTCCTTTTCTTGCTGCTGTGGCCTGTGGGCAGAGGGCAGGTACTCTGCCCCACTGAAGCTTGAAAAGGACGGGAACACTCAGTCTTCAGAGAACTGCCCTGCTCTTCCTTTCCTGAGGCTTCCTTTCTCACTGTTTTAAAGATCTCCTGGATTTCTATGAGTAACTCATTCTGTTTGGGAATGGACTCTTCATGTTTGTCCTGTCTCTCTGCCTTTAGGTATTAGGTTCCCCACAGAGCCTTCCTCTTACAGTCATTGCCCTGTGTTGCAGGAGGATCTGTTTTGATGTCTCTGTTTGCCTGGCATTTAGGAGACTTGGGAAGTGAGAGATTCTGGCAATTTGCTTACCACTTGCCTGTTTGTCCCCGTGAATCTCCTGCAAGCAGCATGATGAAGGATGGATTGGTGGGATCAGTGGAGCTCTGCATCCTGCTGCTCTGGGAGGGTACCCTGCTGAAATTCATGGGGAATATGAGGGCTTGGAGTGCTGTAGAAACTGAGTTCCTTTCTGATTTAATGCTCATTTGATAGTCTAATGTGTATTATTAATTGCAGCCACCAAAGAGTTGAGGGGTGTCCTTCAGGGCTGAGATGTTTGTGCCAGTGGGACTAATTTTGCTTGACAGAACCGTGTCCATGTCTGAGCTGCTTCCCTGTCAAGTGACTAAACAGGTCAGAGATAGCCTGGAATGGGAGAGATAGCCCATTCCACACAATCTTTACCTCGTGAATTTTGCTCTGGAGTTCCATTCTGTGCCATTGGACAAAGAAAGGGAGCCTGTACAACTGCAAAGTGAAAACCTCATTTCCTGCTATTTTTGAGAACTTGTTTGTAATTATGCATCCCTGCTGTGGCATGTTAGCTTAAACAAAACCTGCACCTGGCAGGAATATTAGAAGGCAAGAAGTTGCAAATGCCTCCAACATCAACCTTCTGCAGTACCTTTTAGCTTGGCCTGTCAGCTGTTGAGTGGCAGGAGATGTCAGAGGAATGCAAACATGTTTTGCAGATGCTCTTGTGGCAGGGATTTAGCATCCTTCCTTCATTCAGTTGTATTTTTGTAGTTTATCTTCTTTTTCCAAATTTGTATTTCATACCCTCCCCACCCCTCATGTCCTTTTTCATCTTTACCATCTTTGTGTCTTCTACCCTGTTCCAGTGGCTGTGGTCTGAGGGCCTGAAGATTAGAGGATCACCCTAAAGAATCTGCAGAAGTAATCAGGCTCAGTAAACCCAGCCTGTTTTTGGGAGGCTGATGTTCATGCTGTAGGGTTGCATCTCCACTGGGAAAACACGTAGAGATCTGCAAACATAGAAGTGTTGAAGATGATGTGGTCCTGCCTCTTTAGCTTCTCATGGTGACTGATCAAGCTGGGTGGTGCAGGGAATAGCCCCCTTGCAAAATGGGAAGGACATGGGCAGCCTGAAGGGGCTCTGAGGATGGAGGTATCCAGCACATGAGAAATGCAACCAGGATATTTTTTTTCCCTGAAATTGTTGTGCTTCAACCAAGTAGTGACTCCCTGGGACAATATGTTCTTCAAGATGGAGAAGCTCAGAAGATGACAAATTCTCCAGCTTTAGGGAATATTTGCATGTAAGATCTCAGGGCTACAGGAGAATCTCAGCCCTGTTTCTTTAGCTGGTGGATTATGCACCTGACTCCACCCCATGATGACTAGAAGAGATCTGTGCCAGTGGAGTGTTGCCAAGGTCAGAAACCAAGGCATTGGCATTGCCAAGTGCCAGAGACAAGGGGCTACATGCTGGAAGGAGCTGAGTTCTCTGGGGCAGTGTGTGGAGAGCCTCTTTGAGTGCTCGTGATGGCCACTTTGGCAAAGCCCGTAATGGGAACAAAGTGGAAGCCATCAGCTCTTCCTTTCCAAGCATACCGGTACCAGGTTGTTCCAGTTCTCCTCAGGATGCCAGGAGCTTGGCTTTCTGCTTGAAATGGTTAATCCTGCTGTAAAAAATCACATTCTTGGTTGCTTGGGAATTGTGCTGCAGAAGTGTCTCCAAAATAATAAATGGCTTTGAAACTCGGAACAAACAAGTGTTATAGATTACACTTCTCCCCCACTTTCCTCTTTTTGTCTAAACCAAATTCATATAGCAGAATTTTAAAAATACACAGTCTAATCTCCCTGAAACCTAAAACCATTGATCTTTCCTGTAGGGCTTCATGAATGTATTCCATTTTTGCAGTATAGCTGTCATCTTGAAGATTGATGATTAAAGTAAGGCTTTTTCCCCTAAAACCCCATTTTCATTTGCTGGTGAAGCTGTGGCGAAGTGTTGAATTGGTGCAAGATTCATAGCAACCCTTGTATCAGGAAGGAGAAATTAGTAGTGCTTGTTTGACACTATATACCTACCTCACCATCCGTGCCCATTACCAGTTATGTGACTGTAATGTTCTGGGAGAGGGGGGAGAGAAAGATTTTTTGGGTTGCAAAACGATGTGGTTGGAGGTAATTTTTTTTTTCTGAAGCCCATCCAAACAAACCCAATTTTTGAGCTATTTTGGGCTGTGAGAAAGTATGCTGTTCTTCTGCAAAGACAGAGGTTGTGTGTTATAATCCTCGGCTGATGTCCTCACAAGGACCAAATCACTGGGAAAGAAGACAAACCAATTAGATGCTGGAATGGAAAACCCCCAGGGGGAGAAGCTTTGCCTGGGTGTGATGTGAAGCTGCTGTAAAATACGTAGAGGTGTATTGGCAGACAGGGAAGGATCCCAGTGGAGGGTAGAGGAGTGGGTCCGTGCCATTTTGCGCTGTTGGGATGTCATCACACAAATCTGCTCATGTCATAAATTGGCCTGTTTGGAGCTTTTTCTTTCCAGGAAACTAAACAGAAGCGTGTATGTGAACTGTGAGCGAGGGAAGTGGTTTTTTGCAGAGTTCTTGTTCCAAGCAGGAGAAGAGCATATGTACAATAGACTTGATCTTTGCTTTGCACATTTGTCACTTAGCATCTGACCAGCATACACCGTGGTTGTTTAAGGTGTCCTGGTTAATAACCAGGAGGAAAATACACAGTGCTAGACTCATCCTTCCTGTCTCTTAAGGAGGAGGGGGGTTATTTATCCCGGTAATAGGCAAGCTCATGTTTGGTGGCTGCAGGGGCTTTCTTCTTGTTGGAGCCTTTGTTTTTAACCTCAGGGCAGAGCTTTGTGAAATTACAGATTTACTGAAGAAAAATTTTGCTTGATTGTACCTTCTGCTCATTTTTCAAGTAGATACCTGAATTGTACAGGTGTATGAGGATGTACAGCACAGAGACCAGAGAAGTGCTAGGCAGGACAGGTAGGACACTGGTTAAATTGATCGTAGTGATCCGTAAACATCACCTTGCCTTCCAGGTATTTACATAAGTAGAAATCAGAGTAAATATTTGTATTGGGATAGACCATTATGCCAGCTGATGTACAGATACAGGAAAAGATGATGTCGCCTGCCAGTGTCATCTTGACAACGTTAAGTGGGGGCAAATGTTCCTATTTACCCTCAAGGTCTTGGGGTAGATTTCTTTTTTTAAACGTTGTTGAATCAGTTGAATGTGGGGTGGTTTGCTTTTATTTCCCCTTTCAACTTTGAGATCAGAGTTATTTGCCCTCCAGATTAAAACCCAGCTTTGGAAACGAGAGTGAATTTATGGAGTGTGGTGCATTTTAATTAGAACATTTAATTAGGAGAGAATTCATGAGAGTGGGTCTTGTTTTAAAACGATCAAAGATGTTAAATGAAAACAAAAGGGAAAGAAATTATGGAGAGGCATAAAAGATCATTTATTTTGGGTATCTTCTCTACCCATCAAAGGAGATCACCTTCTGTCCTGTGCTTTTTGTTCCAAAAATAGCCGAGGTGCTGCCTGATTTCTGCAGGTCGATGTTGATCTCTCTTTGTAATTAACTATGAAAACAAATTGCGCAGTTGGGAGAAGAGAGAAGTGAGTGTCAGCAGGCTGCTGGAGATAGCTCAGGTGTGTAAAATGGCTACACCGTCTCACCGCCGACTGCCCTGGAAATAAAGCTGTGGATTTCTCGCTTGTGTTTAATGTCTGTGTCATCTCCTCAGCCTCTTGCTGACAGTTATTTTCCATGTGTGGCAGATTAATCTCCCGAGGCTTCTGCCCATCTCCTCGCTGAGCTGCATTAACATCTCCTTGCTTTTGGTATCAACCCATGAGCAGCCAGTGTGGGCATCATATTTTTCTGATGGTTGATGAAGGAAACAAGGCGGTGGTTTTCCTCACAAACTACTTCTGTCTTGCTTGTCTCCAAGCAGCAAATCGTGGTAGGTAGCGATGTCAGGGTGAAAGACTGACCTTCAGGTCCATCACAGGGTTTGCTCTGCTGATTCCTGCTCAGGTACGTGCCTTCACAGAGATTTCCAAGGAAGCTTAAAAATCAGCATCCCTTTGCGGACCTAAAATACAAACCTCTATTTTTAGTACAGAGCAAGATCTGATGTCCTCAGGAAATGAAGTCACTGACTTCACTGCATCACCCGTTTCTGCCATGGAAACAGTTGGTGAATTAATGCAAGTTTTGCACAGGTTTAACAGCCATCCTCCTCTTCAGAGCGAGGGGTGGGAGGAACATTTTCTATTAAACTCAGAATTGTTGTCTTAAGTTATTAATTCCTTGCATCCTAATGTATTTATCTCTGGCTGCAGTGAGGAGTGGAGAGCTTTGAAATCTCGCTAGCTCAAAGGATGCTTTCTGCAGTGGGGAACAAAGAAGAAACATCGCTTCAGTAGGACACTACATGGATGTAAAGGGTATTTTACATACAGTGTGCGACTGTGTGTGCATACATAGAGCATGGCAGAGCCTTACTACTGGTTTTGAGAGTGTGCAGGTCCTTGTGTCCTTCAGGACATGCCGTGTGTGACACGGGTTCTGTGGAAATGGAGTATGCAGCATCTTGAGCTTAATGCAGGTGGGGGTCAGGACCACCACTGGCAGTCACAAAGCTGTCCTGGCTACTTGGGACAGAGACAGAGTGAAGAGAAACTAGGATGGTGGTAGTGGACAATGTAGACCCTCCACACCAATGTGCTCTCCTCATCTGTCTTTCCCAGGTGTTACAGCGGGAAGAACATTTTGTCCTAAAAATCCGGACTTCAGGACCTGGTTTTACCAGGAGCAGGATTAGATTTGGGATATTTTTGACTCTTAAGTGGTTTTTGCATTTAGTTTGATTCTCTGCCAGCTTTGCAGTGTATCTCCCTTGGTACCCCGTGGCATGTAGGAGCACATTGCAGGGTGCAGTATGTCCCAGTGCAAAGCACTTGCCTGCCTGCTGCCCCGGGATGTGGGTCTGAGCTGCAGTGACGGGGTGTTGGTTCAGCCACGTGGCCATGAGCACCGTCCTCTTTGGGACCTTTTCAGGCTGTGTTGTGTGGTTGGCCATGCTTTCTTGAAGCTGTTTCCATCTCCACTTCCTTGGGCTCACTCTTGGCCAAGAAAACATCAAGTTGCTGAAATTATAAGCCAGGATTGTACTATTTATGTTGGAGGAGCGGCGCAGTTTACATAGACGGGCTCTTTGCAAAATCAGCTTACGCTGGCTTTTAGCAGTTGAAGTGAACAGCTGTATCAAGTTAGAGATGCTGAAAGGGAGTCCAGCTTCTCTGACATGACAGCGGGCTCTGGGTGAGGGGCAGATGTTTCCAACTGGGTTTTGCCGGGGTTCGAAGCAGGAGTGGTTTGTGATAGGGGTCTGAGCGCCACGTTCCCCATGAGGAGCAGGGATCCTGGAGGCCTGGTATGTTTTTTACCCCCATCTCAGCCATGAATAACAGGCAGGGCCCCACTGCCTCCGTCCAGATCGTGTTGAGCAATGCTGTGGCGTTGGCTTGATGTTTCTGGTCTTGCTGGAGAGCAAATCTTGGTGTGGTTTTCCGAGTTCCGCTTTTCCGCTCTCGTTCGTTCCGTGTGAGCCTTGGGCTGCCACCCCAGCTTTGCCCCACACCGTGAACCCCCGGAACTGGGAGCAAGATGAGTTAAAGCTTGAAAATCCCTGGGAGTATGTGGGTACTGGGAGGCCAGTTTGGACATGGTGGGAGAGCTCAGGGATATCGGGCTCCCCTCTGGTCTTGGTTCTGATGTGAACAGGTTTTGATGAACTAGTCTGATCTTACGGCAGGATCTGGAGGGTGTTTGGGACATCTCCATCTAGGCATGGCGTATGGCAATGTGTGGGAGGGTGATGGATTTCTTGGACGATGGGACAGCTGGAAAAAAAACAACTGTTGGGCAGATGTGCCCTCTTTGAAGTGGCTTGAAAGGGTCTGTTGGCCCTCAAAGAGGGGAAACTCTTCCTAAGTGCAGCTGCCTTGTCTCTCTGGTTGTGAATTGTCCAAAAACCTCAGTGAGTTCTTGCAGGGTGAGCTCAGGCTCCAGGACCAGGACCCCTTAGGAGCACCGGCACTGCCAGAGGAGCCAGCTCCCTCCCACAGATACTTTCCGTGGCCCAAGAGCTGGAGTAGGCTCTTGCATTCCTTTCCCTGCCAGCCTAGGAGCTACTTTGGACAGGACTGACACTCCATGTTCTCCTGGTTTTCTCCTGGCACTTTTTCCCCAGCATCAGTGATGTTTTAAGTAAGGGAATAGTTTCTTGCACCTGATGGCAGGTTTTTGCCGTAGGAGCGGTTTCTCTGATGGGCACCGTACTTGTGTTTGTAAAGGAGCAGGCTGGCCAAGGTCTGGAAATGAGCATTTTTAAGGCAGTGAGGGAAGGAAGATATTACAAATATGATTAATGGCAGTGGGTGTGCATCTTAAAACTTCTTTTTGTTGTTGCTTGATCTTTCTCCTGCAAACTCAGCAGCTGACTTCTGCAGAAGATAAACACATGGGAGGGGAATGAAGAGGGGCTCTTTGGTCTTCAAAAGCAATTAAGTGTTGAATGTCTGACTTGAGACATCTTGAAGAGGCCCAGACTTCAGCAGGAGGATGTTCATCCTTTTCTGTAAAGCAGACCCGTTTAAGGGCTCTCAGATGCACAGCAGCAGTTGCAAGTCACTTGGGCAAAGTGTGATTCCTTATGTCAGGGGGTGCATGGAGCTCTGCTGGTCAAAGGCAGCTCACACCAGGGCTGCATTTTGTCATATAATCTGTATTTAGGTTGTGTTTTGCATTCACCACAATTACTTTAGAATAGTTTAAAATGCAGCTGACGTTGATAGAAGTAGATGAGTGTGATTGGAAGTTTGGGTCCTGGTAACTGTGAGGAGATGTCCTTGGTGCCACAAGATCTCTGAGAAGACCAAAGCAGTGAGATGAGTCAAGGGATCGTGTAATTCTGACACACAGGAAAGCAGATGAGTCTGGCCACCAGTGTTTCTCTAGCACTGAATTGGCAATTGTGAGCTCGCAAAGGGCAGGGGCTGCTGCTGGTGAGCTGGAGGTGTTCCTGGAGATGCCTCTGGGTGAAATTTTGCATTCCTTTGAAACATGAGGTGGCCACCACATGCTGAGGTAGCTGGCAGGAGATGAGGGCAGAGCCCAGGCCAGAAGATCTCTCTACTTGGCTGCATCCGGTTTTTGATAGCAGGATCTGGCCAGAGATGTCAGCTTGTACAGGCTGTTTGCCCTTTCTGAGTCATAGAATCGGAGAATGGTTTGGGTTGGAAGGGACCTTAAAGAACATCTTGTTCCATCCCTCATTCCATGGGCAGGGGCACCTTGCACTAGACCAGCTCAAAGTCCCATCCAGCCGTGCCAGGGATGGGGAATCCTCCCATGACCCCATGGATGGGATTCTCTCATGTCCTAT
The DNA here is from genome assembly GCF_001715985.3 of Manacus vitellinus. Taxonomy (NCBI): domain Eukaryota; kingdom Metazoa; phylum Chordata; class Aves; order Passeriformes; family Pipridae; genus Manacus; species Manacus vitellinus. The sequence goes on from NW_021939546.1 coordinate 12,857,986, forward strand.
ACTGCCCAGCTTTGTGGTCCTCATTGTTTCGCCCGATTTGAAAAAGGATATGGAAAGACTTAGAGCAATGACCAAGTCCTTTAGCTGTATCTCTGTGTGGAGGACAGGCTGAAAATCATCTCAAGGGACATGGAAATAGTTCTTGTTTCACTGCTTCCGTGTGTAAGGAAGGTGAACAGGGGCCAGGTTTCTGTATCCCCAGAGACCTTTTACCCAACAGTATTCATGCAGCAAAAAAAGTCTTGAATTCAGTCAAAGCTGAGGAACTGGGCAAAGTTTAGGAAGAGGCTTGGTGCAGACTCTTGTTCCTAATCCAAGGAGTGTGGTGTCTGCTTCTAAAACAGCCAGGGGCAAATTGTCTAGGATCCAAGTTGGAGGCAGAGCAGTGGGGCCTCTCACTGGTGCCAGTGAACTTCTGATATGCTTGCTGGCTGAATCCCACATTTGGAAGGTAAATCCTGGGGGGAAATTGCATCTATTACCCGAGCACATGCTGTTTGAGCGGGACTCCTGCCTGCTGTCTGCTGTCCAAAAGTTTTGTGTCTTTTTCAATATAGTCCTCCAAGATCTCTAATGGTCACTGGAGAGACTGGTGCTGCCTGAAGATGATGCTAAACCAGTTCTTTGGGGTATGTAGATGATTTTCTTGAAGTTGATGGTAGAGGAGCCTTGTCCACTGGCTTAGACCCTCAGTGATAAGGGATGTATTCCACCATAAGCTGTGCTAGTGGGATAGCATGAACAAATCTTGAGATCATACAGTCTTATGGAGGTATGGGGATGTGCCGGGAAATCTGGAGGAAGAAATGGGTGATTTATTCCTTGGGAACATTTTTCATCTCCTCACATCTGTTACTCTTTCTCCTGCCTTTTCTCCCCCCCCCCCCCCATTTACACTTTGTCATTAAAACCAGGAAAGAAAAATCCCAATATGCATATGACATTTTACGAAAGTGCTCTCTGTGCTCTTAAAATCCAACAGTTTTACTGAACAGCATTCATCTGTAATCAATTAGAAGGTTTTCTGATCAACAGAAGCTGGAGGTTCAATTCCCTGGAGCTTAGCACTCCGCACGAGGAGGTGGGATTGCCTTGGCACTTAGTCTCCTTTCACCTGAAGAAGGAAATTGGAGCTGCAATGAATGAAACTCAGTGAGGCAGGATGAGATCAAAAAGCTCCAAAAATGCTTGTTAGCCCTATTCCAGCCCCATTTCAGTGGTGTTAAACCAGATGGTCCAGATGCAGCTTCCAGCTCAGGAAGTTCTGAAGCTGCTTCTTGCCAGAAAGAAGCAGGGGGGAAGCTCTCTCTAAGAGTTGTCAGCCTCTGTCAGAGACAAGATAGAGGTGAAAGCTGTGATCCAGTGCAGATTGGCATGTTGTTTTGGGGTCCTCTGTGATGTGCTGCCAGTGGTGGGACTGAGACCTTGGGGTACCTAAGTGAACCTAGTCCAATTCCCCCACCCCAAACCTTGAACTGCTCACCTCTCCCTCCTGAAACCAGCCCAGTGTTGTACTGGTGCCTGATTATAACCCTAGAGGAGTAAAACTTTCTGGGGACAAAACCTTACTTTCACACTGCTTGGAGCCTACTCTGGCTCCTCTGCAGTGTGGGGACTTCATCTCCAGTTGCCCCATCCATAGTCTTTGGAGAAGGCAGTGACTGGGTGAAGGAGAGGAAGGAAAACTTAAGCTAAGTACCAGGAGGAAACAGAGTCTCCCTAAGTGGGGATGAACTGTCTGAGTATTTTACTTCTTAAAAAGAAGGACTGAAGCCTACTGAGATGTCAAAAACTAGGTTGGGCCAAAACTGGGACATAATCATGCAAGGAGGGATCGATTCTGTGTGTTCTTGGCCACCAAAGCGTCTCTTCCCTCCATGCTCTTAAGAGAGCTGACTCTGTAGGAAGCCTGTCCAAGGCTGTCTTCTTTGGCTTCGCAGCAGTCAGAGCAGCAGCAGAAGCATCCTCCTATCTGATGACCTGAGCATCAGGATGTTTCTCCTCTTGGATGGGGTAGGGGCATAAAAATTACAAATAAAAGGCAGAAGGGCTTTTGAGAGGGTAATAGAGTGCAAGATGGAGTATTAAGCCCATCTCCAGCCATAATTAAACCTGCAGTTGGAGGGTCTGTCACATTGCTTCAGACCCTTAGAAAAAAAAATCAGTTGCTAGCTTCATTAGTAATTAAATGTCCAATTACTGTATGTAATGTTTCTGCTTTGCTGAACTCCACAACTGCATTCATAAACAGCCCTAAGGAAGGCCTCTAATCTGTGCCATTGTTCTTCAAGTGGTTTGCACATGCAGAAAAAGAAAAGAAAAATCAGGCAGACATTTATAATATGGAAAGGAAAGGGGGAAGGGGTGGGAAGACGAGGAAATCAAATCAGCATCTTCCACCTCCCTCCCCCTTCGAGGTAGGATCTCTGCCAAGCCCACAGAGAAGCCCTCAGGCCCCTCGAGCATGCAAATGTAATTTTCTATCCAGACAACACACTATTTTTTTTTTTATAAAATGAAGTCCACCCCCACTCCCCCCGAAAACCTCCTCAAATCCCTGAATGCACAACAGAAGCAAGAAGAAAATTACAATGAAAAGAGAGAGAGATGGGAGGGGGGAGAAAAAAAATAAAAGCAACAGCAGCCCACAAACAGAAGGAGAGATGGAGGGAGAATTGAGATGAATATGCAGTGTCCAGAGTTTAAATAGACATAAAAGATAATGAAGGTGGGGAGGGGGGAGGAGGGAGGAGAGATTGTAATCAAACAAAATGATTTTGGTCCTCTTCAATCATCCCTGGTTTGCAGGCTGTCATTTTATACAAATTAGAGCTGGGGTAATTGTATGAATATTCACTGGGATTGAAATCACGTTTATTAAAGGGAAGGCACCCTTCTCAGGGCCCACTGCGCCGCTTGGCTTTTGTTTGCCTGGAACAACAGGAAAGTCACTTACGCAATGGATGAGCACCAGATCCACGCCCCCCTCCCCTCCTCACCCCCGGGAGGGCCAGGGCTGGGGTCCTGGGAGGATGCTGGAGGTGGCTGGGTGCTCTTAGGAATGAGTGGCCCTTGCCTTTGGGGTGAGAAGCAGAGGACTGTGTGGAAATGCCCCTCTGGGGGATAAGAACCATAGCCTGGGGATTGTCTTTTTGCCTCTCCTGCAGAGGGGGGAACACAAATGCTCTAGCCTTTAATTTCCAGGCAAGCTGTTATTGAACCAGCAATAGCTTGAAACCATTCAGGATTAAATAATTGCCACATTTTTACATTATTATTATTATTATTATTATTGTTATTTATTTTTCCCCCCTTTAAGTGTTGCTGTGAATCGAATTCTTCTTCCTGCTCGGGAGTCCGACCCAGGTCTGTGTCACACATGTCTGGCACCACGCTGGGGACGGCTCCTCTCATACATAACCAATCAAAGATGTATTCAGGGCCGTTGTGAGGAGACCAGGGATGATTATAAGTCGAGCGATCCAAGCCTTTTGCTGACTGCTCACCCTCGCATATTATGAAATTTCTCTTAGAAGGGCAGACAAAGCCTTTTGAGCCCGTGTATGGTGATGGCCTCGCTTGGATGTCTGGCTTTAACCGCTTCACAATGTCAGGCTCTCGTTTCTGAAAAAAAGGCAAACGTATCCTATTGTAGCATGTCAAGTACCCAGCGCTGCCATTCAGCAGCCCAGCCATGGCTGTAACCCATCCTCGGGTTGTCACGGCAATGCAAGGAGATCGCTCTGCCGCTCGGTAGCCGGCGGCAGGAGGAAGGCGAGGCTGACCCGAAGCAGAAATGTTCATTTAAATATTTGATTGTGCCTTGGCCCGGCGATGGGATGGGTTGTCCCTTCTCCAGGACAGCTGGGCTGCAAGCGAAATTGGGGTGACTGGGTGTCATGTTCGGTTATCATTGACGAAGCCGTCCGTAATAAATCGCGGTGCTGCGCGGGGGCAGCCCAGGGAAGGAGATGTGTTGGCCTGGGGGGGATCAGGACTGTTTTTCTGCCCAGGTGCTGGCAGAGCTGTGCATCTCTGTGCCAAACCCAGATGAGAGTAAGAAATCACCTGGTGGGGGGACCAAAGGCAATTTTTAAAAAATTTTTTAGAGCTTACCTTTTATTTTTTTTCTCTTTGGATCTAAAAAAGATTAATTCAAATCTGAGGCAGCCAGCCCTGCCATTGCAATGGGTGCACAGGTAGTCAGCGTCTAACTTGAACCTTACAGTTAAAACAGCTAATTTAACCCAATTAAGGGATTGTTTTTCACTGAATGTGGGAACATTGGTGGGGCAGACTGCAGAAAAATGGTTCACGTGTAGTGTCAGAAGTCTTCTTCTGGAATTGGAGTGATTGTAGCATCTGCCTGCACTGTGGAGGGTCCTGCCTTCTCCAGATGATAAACCAAGCTCAAAGGGATGACAGATATTCCCAGCATTTTCCCAGGGCTCAGCTGAGGCTGCAGGGGTTTGATCTGATAGCACTGACTCTACAAGACCAGCCCTGGTAGAGCAAGGAGTTGGGTTCTGCTCTCAGCAGTGGTTGTGTCAGGCTGGGACATCATCTCCGGTCCTTCTGCCTGGACCAAGTAAAACTTTGCTTTCCCCTGTTCTGTCTGTCCTGCCCAAACCTTTCCATGGAAGATACTGCTCCAGCAGTGCCTGATGCTGCTCTTGACCGGGCTGGTCAGGTCCTCTCCACCATGAGGGGAGGCCACATGTATGCTTCTCGTTGGAGTCCCAACACTGTCTCTGACTGCCCTGATTCAACACGGCCTCGTATGCAAATAATCCTTCAAAGCTTCAACGTGGGAGGCAGTGTGTGCTCTTTGGGGTCATTGGACCTGGCTTAGCACCCTTGCTGGGGGATCATGTCCATTGGGTGTCCGTAGGCGTCCTCGGCTTCCTGCAGACCTGATGTAGAGCAGTAGAGCTGCCCATTTGTTTTTTATCCAGGGTTTTCCTGTTCTGGCAGTGTTTTGCCTTTGAAATGCAGCCCAAACCCCCACAGAGAGCCCCCGTATTGAACTGCGAGGCGCTGAAGGCTGTGCTCGGGGAGCTGGTTAGGATCAGAGGCTCCCTGCGGCATTGAGGGCAAAGAGGAGGAGTGGGCTGGTGGTTTGAAGGCATGGGATGAAATGGTTGCCTGTCTGTTGATGATGCCCTTGTTGCTTGGATTGGTGCACATGTGCTGGACAGATCCTGCAGACTCCAAAGCCCATATGAACTGAGCTGATGCTCTCTCTGGTGTGATGGGGGTCCCCAGAGACCATGGGTGAGTGTGAAGCTGAGGTTTCTCTGAGGGGAAAGAACATAAGGGTCAACCTCATAGGCAACCAGGCAGCAGCAGCAGCATCGTCTCTGCTCTTAGGTCTTGTTCTCTTTGGGTTGTGTGTTGCCAGGCTTGGGCTTTTCCATCACAAACAACTTTGCCAGATTTTCTTCTCATTTGGATACAGGGACCTTAAACTTCTGAAGTGTATTTTTGCTTCTAGAGACTATGGTAAACCTTATCTTACTACGAGGATATATCAGTGAGGGAACTTCAGGGTAGACCTGTAGGATCTAGATTGCTTTAGGGTCATCTAAATTGCAAGGACTTCTTGAGTCGAGGTAGAGTAGAAAGGCCACTCCTTAGGTCTGTGCTTGGAAGCTTTTTTCTGTAGGGAAACAGAATGGTTTTGTTTGTTTTGTTGTTTTTTTTTACTCTGGGCTCAGTTGTCACTGTCCTAGTTTTTGAGCAAAACTAAGAAGAAAACTCATCAAATGGTTCAACATTTTGTTATGATACCAGGAACAAGGAGTCTTTCCAACAGAAAAGATAATCCCTTGTCTCATTAAGTTTGTGACTTTGAAAAACTCCTGCTGGCTGTTTTCTGTGGGGACCATTTTCTGAGGCAGCTTCTTGGTTTTGAATGGTTTCATTCCTCAGCGCTTCTTTTGAGTGGAAAGTTTAAAGATGCGTCATCTTGCTTGAACAGGGCGATAAACTGTGAAGCAAATGTGAAGAGCCTTAGAAATGGGCTGTACAAAATGCAGATGTAGAGGATTAGAAAACAGAACTGCACTACATCCAGCGATAAGTAAGGTTGGACTCAGCAATTTCTGAGCAGTTGCGCCAGGGAGGAGCAGGGAATGATTTGCTTTTTGGCTCCCAGCGAGAGAAGCAGAGGCGGGGAAACCTCTGGGGTTGGTTTGTGCCTTGGGTGCTGAGCGCTGTGGTGTGGTCAGTGGAGTTCTGCTGAGGGGGCTGGGGATGGCAGAGAGGTGAAGTACATGGCAGTGTCTGTTGGAGCCTGTAGTCTTGTCACCTGTCACCCAGACAGGGCAGAGTGATAAAAACATCCCAGTGGTTTTCGTGTTTGTCAAGTGTTGTACGCTCCAGAATGGTTGGCATTTCCATGGATGAAACACAGCTGCTGGCAAGTATCTATTGCTTCTGTTTGGGAGATACAAAGGGAGAGGAGGGACTTTAAGGCAATAATGATGCTTTGAGGTAAGGAAAATCCAACATGCAGCTGTTGGGGAGTGTACCCAAGCTGTCAGTTTTGGAGGTTGGAACCCCCCAAACCAACACTCCAGAAGTATGGCTTTGGTGGCTGAGAGAAAATCAATTCCTGCCTGGAGCAGGGGAGGCAGGAAGGGAAGCCCTGGACTGTGGCTCTCGTCTACTAGTGCTCTGATTTTGCCTAAAAATTTTTGCGGTTTCTCCGGGGCTCAGGTTGCTCTCTCATGACTGGGGGCACCACACACCTTGGGTTTGTTCCTGAAGGGCCTGCCTTGCTTTTGCAATGCTGATCATCACCTGTCTGAGCAGCTTTGCTCAGGGTTTTGTTTTGCTCAGGAAGCAAGCATGCAAAAGCTCCTGCTGAGTATTCAGGCCCCACCTCTAACTCAGGGTTTCCTGCACAGCCCTCTCCCTGTGAGATGTCTTTCGTGCCTTCTCCTCTGACTTGCTCATCTTACCAGAGGAGTAAAGCTGCCGTCAGTCCCCTGTGCTCTGGGGTAAGATCTGTTGACGTATCCCGAGGCTAGAGTTACTTTCTGTTTACAAGTAGTTCCCAGGGCACAGATTACAAGTGCTATGATAAAAATGTTGAGTTGGATATCTTTATTTTTATTCTGTGATCAGGTCTTTCATCACTTGCCTCTCCCTAACCAGGGAGCTCTGAAAGTTGGGTGGATTTCAGGATTTCCATCTACCCCAAAAGCTGTGCAGATTTAGTCACCACTGGCCCAACCTCGAAAGGCTTAAAGCTCTCCAACTCCTTTTGACTTTGGGGGTAGCTGTGCAGGCTCACTGTCTTGCTGGAGGTTGTTGGTGGACCAGAACGTCCTCCAGATCCTCTTTTTCCTTGGGATGAACCTATATATACACCATCTTCACTGACCCCTTGCTTGGGATGCCTGGGGTGCAAAGACCCCTGCACCTATTCCTGCCAGGTGCATCCCATCAGGATGGGAACTCATGGAGGTAGGTCTCCTTTCCATTTCCAGCATCTTGTGGGAAGGCACAAGGGGATCCTAGAAGTCTGTTCTGCTGGATCCCTTTTGCCATTTTTTTTCTCCTAGTTTCCTTTCCGAAGACTGTCCAAAGACATGAATATTTTGCGATGGACTGTGAAGGACTTTAGAAAGCTGTAAAATGCACATCAGCCACTCCATAAACGCCAGAGATGCTGCGCAGAAGCACAGCTACTCGAGTTTAGCCAGCTCTGTATATCAAGTGATCCCTGCAGATTTATTAGATGTTTCAAAATGGATTTGAAATAACTGGATTTAGTGTTTCTGGCGATTCCTTGAACCATCTTGTTTTTCAGCCAACTTGCATAAATGTGCCAGTCATGGGCTGCGGTGTATCAGCCAACTTAGCAAATGGTTTTATTTATAGCTGAAAGAGTGTAGCCAAGGAGTATAAATCCTGAAAAAAGTATAAACTGTATTGTGGAATTAATAAACTTCAAATTCATGGAATTTCTAATGTTCCACTGATGGCTAAAAAATCTGTTTAATGGCCGCTGAGTGATATTTGGCTGCAAAGCAGAAACCCCAAAGTTGTCTTAACTCAACAGTGATATTTTTTAGTGTTTATGTGCTGGCACTGAACGCCTTTGCTGAATGATGGAAAGCTGACCTTCTCTGCCGCGTTTCTGCAGCGACCAGATAAGATTTCACATCACAGCTTCGCTTTTTCTGTTGATGATCTGTGGCTGTAGCCCAAGACGCGCTGTTAGATGTCGGGCTGTTTATCTGGAGGATCAGTTGCGTGTCTGGCTAACTTTGGGGGTGTGAAAGATGTTCAGTGCTGAAAGCAAGTGCAGGGGAAGGAGCTGATGATCAGAGTGTGGATCCTGGGCTTCCAGAGCACGACTAGCCAGCCAGAGAAGGTCCAGCCACATCTTCAGAGATACCAATATGTGTTGGACCTTGAGAGGTAAGAAGATCTGGGCTGCTGAAGAGGCATTCTCCTCCTTCATCTCTCCTCTCCATTGAAACTGCTAATGATAGTGTATTTTTAAGCTGGTGACTGTTATGTTCTTTTTGCGGTGATTCATTAAAGTTTCAGTACCTTATTGCACATCCTTTCCTCCTAGGTCAGTGGCAGGGCAAGTGTGTTTCAGAGATCTCCTTGCTGCATGGATTATTTATGTGGGAATGTGTAGGATCTGTGCATGCATTTAACAGCTGCTGGTTGGCAAATCTGTGTGTAGGCACATTGTCCTGGACAGTGTTGGTCAGGGAACGCTCACAGCAGCCTGAGCTTGGGATCCCCTTCCTGGGTGGGCAGGATGGAAGGAATGGGGACAGCAGAACCATTGGGGCTTCGTGGTCCCCAAGGCAGAGGGTTGCAGCATGATGTTTTGAACACGTGAGTGCTGTTTTGTCACTGCAGTGAGCTTGGGGTGCTTGTGGGGCCGTTCCTACACCCTGGATGACTGGCATTGATGTGATCCATGGCAGCCATGGTGTGTCCATGCCTGCTGTATCTGCAGGTGGTGGTCAAGTCTCTTGCCCGATCTTTGGGTCCCTCATGGTTGGGTGTCCCTGACCTCAGAGAAGACTTCCCCCAGTGTGTCAGGGTCATTACTCTTGGTCTCTCATCTGTTATTGTGCTTGGTCAACCTGGACTAGCCTGGCATTTCGTGCATGTGGCTGCTGCTTCCCATTTGAGAGATGGGCTCTAAAAGCCTAGTTATGTTTTATTTATTTAATTTATTTTAGACCTGAGTTCAGCTAAGCAAGTTTGCAGTTTCTCTGGGTTCTGGTGATTGACGTTGTGTTTGAACACCACGTTCAAAGCCAATATTTCTTGCAGATGCTGAGATAAGTATCTGTAAATCTTTGCTTTTACCATTATCCTCAATTTTCTTGTGCAGTGCCTGCTGTCACTGTGTAAGGGTATTTATCCTGCACATAATCTGATTGGAAAATAAGGCTTTGAAACAGAAAGGAAAATACACATTTCAGGTGGTGTTAGAAATGTCAGTTGTGGGTGCTTAAACAGTCCTGATTGTCTCCAGGCTTTGGGGCATTAGGGTTTTCAGCCCCCTATTGTTACATCTAAAGCTGCTTATTGGAGTCCCGAATAGGTTAGAAAGACACCTTGTTCTTCAGACCCTCAGAAGTCTGCCTCTCCCCCACCACTGAGGATGGCCTTCTTACAGCCCAGCCAGCCAGGTTTTAACCCTTGGCTTAGGCAGCGTGGAGCCGAACAAAGAGCCGCTGCTTTCAGATGGAGCAGAAGAAAAAGCTATTATTTCATAATAATTCTCTGCTCTTTCCTTCCGAGGATTTCCTAAGGACTTTACGAATATCAAGCCCTGGGCAGTCACCCCCATGACTGAGAGCTGGAGAAGTGGCTGTGTGTGGGCACCTGAAGGCCTGAACCTGAGGCGTAATCTCTGCGCTGGGGTTGGATTCAAGCCTCAAGTCCCTTGTGTAGTTCATGCCTGTAAGAAGTCAAGGTGTGGGAGGACAATGAGGATGTTTAGGGCCAGGAGAGCCTCCTGATTTGCATTACTTTGTACCTATTTCTTATCCTTGTTCCAACTTCTTGACCCTTGCTAGTCCTTGTTGGGTCTTACATTGGGCCAGTGGAGGTGAGATCAAGGATGCTGGATTCTGACTTCTTCATGCCATCCCTCAAGCAGGGATGATGGAAAGATTTCACTGTTCACTTAGACACCACTGTGGGAGTGGTGGAAATCTGGGTGTTTCCTGGATTGGTTATACCTAACCTTCTGCCTCTGCTACCATCACAACATCAGGTGGGATTGAGGTGTCTTTGTATGGAGGCAGGTGCTTGCAGCCTCATGTCCCAGTGGTGGGAGGAGAGATGGGGTATAGGATGTCTTCCCTGTAATACCCAGTCCTGTCATTGAGCAGATCAGACACCCCCTCAAATTAATGATGGGAGCTCCTCTTACCGGTGGCACTGAAAGTCTTTGCTCTTTAATCCATATTTTCCTGCCTTTTTGGTCCTCTAGGGCACAAACAGGAGTTGTTTTAGGTTGTGAGTTTTTCTTCCCCCACCTCTTCTTCGATTTCTCCTTAAAATTTGCACCTCCAGGAATGTTGTGGACTCTCAGCTCAGCGTCTGGCACTTTCTGCCCAACCTGGGGCAGGCTGTGTCTGGCGTGGAGCAGCAGTGGGTGAGCAGTGGTGAGGACCTGCTGTTCCCGTGGTTGTGGGTACCACTGCGGAGGGAGCACATGGCACTGCCCTCTTTGTCCTCACATCATCCCTCAAAAACCTCCCTCTGGCCGGCATCACAGACGGGTGGATAGATCAGATGCCATTTTCTTTTTCAAACAGTGACAATAAGTCTCTTTCCTTTGCGGGGACAATTAGTTTCTTTCCTTTGCGAGAGGTTTGGTTGGAATGGGCTGACCCCTCTTCATGGAAGGAGGGCCCTTGTCCTTGTGTCCCTGGGAGAAGCCACAGCATGGACCGTTTATGGTTTTTCCTTTTAACACAGTGACAGTGGCTTTGTTTTCTACATTTAGTTTGCATCTAAGACCAGGACATGGCTCATGCTGTGTCCCTGATCCAGTGTTTAAAGCTTTGCTGTGATATAAGTTTGGCCTGGGCCCTGCAGGGTTTAGCTTAATTTTTAAAGCTCTCAATGTGAATAATTCCTTGCTGAATGCAGATCGCAAGAGGGGATATTGATTTAAAGCTTTAAAGCTGGTGGTTATGGATTAAAAAAAAAAAAAAAAAGAAGAAGGAGATTTACTGTAGTCAGAGCTGGTCGTCTAAATGTTAGTCCCTTACAGACAGGCTTTTACTGAGCTAGATGTGGGAATGGCAAGGAAGCCTGGTGAAATTTAGCTTTAAATTGTTGGCTGCTGAGAACCAGCCCTGGGATACACTCAATAGCAGTTTCCTGTGCCAGGGGAGCATTTGCTGTGACTCCTTGGCCTGGGCTCTGTGCGGGTACAGATGAGCTGTGGGGTTGCAGATAACCCAGACCCTTCTCAGGGTGGGGGGTCAGGAGGAGGATGTGCTGGGTCAGGGTGATGTTGCTGTACAGCTGCACACAGGGGTGTCACTGGGGTGGCAGGTGGGGAGCAGTCAGCAGAACGGGGGTGCAGGGGCTTGAAAAGAAAATTGTGGGAAAGGAAGCTTTTGGTAGAGAAAATGGAAATGAAGAAAATGAAGAGAATTAAAGGCGGGCTGTACGTCCAGTTAGCAGACAGGGCTCTGAGGTCACTAATGCTGGTTATTTGGATTTCAAAGAGGATCCTATTAGCTTTTGTGGCGAAGAACCATTAATCAGTGGGGCAGGAGGCAGGAGCTCAGGCTGGCCAGAGAAATCAGTTTTCAGTGTCCTTGATGTCCTGCCGGGCTGGGGCTGCAGAGCATCCTGCACAAGGATGGGTTTGTCTCAGATGAGGTGCTTCCAACCAGGATGGGGAACGCTAAGCCCCTCTGCCTGGAATCAGTGCTGGGATACACGGATGTCATGTCCATGCAGACCCCACTGCAAAATCTCACCTCGATGCTGCTGTCCCAGGAGTATTGCTGAGCTGCTCATAATGAGTACAAAAACTTGAGTTACCTTTGGCAAGCACCCAGTAAGTAGCGTGTTGCTATTCCACAAGCACTAAGTGGAATTTGGGGAAAAAACAGCGTGTCCAGGTGTGACTGTGATCCCTTGGAAATACAATCTCTGGCCTGCTTTTTTGTTCCAGTCAGGAGTTTTCAAGTGTGCCAAGGAGCCATTTCCAAAGGAGCTTTGAGCACAGGACCTGAAGTCACATTGAAAGTCTGTGAGTCGGACTGCTACAGCAGCCTTGCTCTCCAAGCCTGGTGCTTTAAAAACCTCTGAAAGAAGCCTCTGACTGTTTTGAAGAGTCATTTGCTGTAGAAGGATGACATAAATAATGCAGAAGGAGACCTGTGAGTTCTCAGAGACGGGGTCAAAGAAGGGTTGTTTAGATAAAATTAAGATGTGGACATGGTAGTTGAATCTGAAACAAAATTGGTTTGGCAGTTTTTCCCCAAGAAAAGTGGCCGGAAACCCCCTTGCTTGCAATATTTAAATTTATGCAAAAACTTGTTTAGCTGGGGTTTGATCTAACACTTCATTGTTATTTAAATCCTTCAAATGCCATCAGGAAGAAGGTATTTACCAACAATTGCTAGATCCAAATTCCAGAGACCCCTGTAATTTCTTCTTCTACATTTTAAACCCCCCAGTCTTACCCACAGAGTCTTTTAGGGGCTGATGCGCAGAGTTTTTAAAAAAGGTCAATAAAAATAGTCTTGTGTACAAATAATGGCCATTGCCTGAGAAAATTGACTAAGATCAGTAAGATCAAGTTTCTGGCTGGACTGAGTATACTTAAAATCCCTAATAGTCTGGCTTTTTGTCTGCAGGATGAATTTATACAAAAAAGGAGAACCCAAGCCTACTATTTCAACATGCCTGGAATTCATGAGTAGAGCTGGGTTTCAGAGACTCCCCTGCCTTGTTTTGGCTAAGTGCTTAAAATGGAAAGCTGGAGATTAGCATGGTGGGCCTGGGGTCATCTTGTTGCAGAATATACAGTCTCAGACACACAGGATCCTTTTCTTCAGACGTCCCTTCTGGTGGTGGCGTTTGAGCCTTTGCTTTGCTCCCTGGCTGAGAGCAGCGTTAATCATAGGACTGGAATTTGTGACTTAACCAAAGAGGCGTTTTAGTGCTTTTCCTGTCATCGATCAGCGGGCTGGAAGCCACTGTCTCAGTAGCATGTCCACATTGACCTCTGTGTTGGTGCTTGTGTTGGTTCCCGTCCTCCTGTGTGCCTCCCAACCCAGGAATGCCTTCCAGCATGCCTGCCTTTCTCCTTTAGAAAGGGATACTCTGAACTTGGACCCCTCAGAGACAGAAAAGAGGCTTTTTGTGCGTGCTGCAAAGGGCTCTTGTGTCTGCAGCAGGACATGGCAAAGAGACCTTCCTTCTGAATCCGTGCCTCTAAAACAAAAAAAAATAAATCCCTTGCATCAGAACTTGCTATTTATATTTCTAGCTCTGAGACTCCTCAGCTGCATTATTAATGAAGCGTTTACCAATTAAGATAGATGAGTCTGCTCTTGAGGGTGTTTGTTAAGGTAAGGTGCCTTATTAGCATATCTGATAGATACAGTGCCAGGTGCTGATTAAAACCTTGTTGACTCCCCAGGGGCAGAAGTCTTGAGGAAATAAGGTGGAGAAAGTTGTCCTGTTTCCTGTCTTTGGCCGTACTGGGAGCAGGAAGAGGAGCTCATCATCCCTCCCCCAAAGGCAGATCCCAGAGCTTGTGAGCAGCTTGAAATGGGCATGGGGAGGAAATTAATCAGCCCAGATCAGAAATTCCAATAGCTGGAGTGATGCAAGTGTGATTAATGCCTCCTGAATGCAAGAGGTGGCAAGATGCTGGTTTTGCTGCTCTTGCAAGGCTAGCAGCCTGTCAGGCGAGGAATTCGTTTCAGACTTTGACCCTACGGGTTTCGGAGGTCTGGAATTGATGCTTCCCTATGTTACAGTGTTTCAGCAGCTCACTAAATTAGGTTTGCAGGCAGAATGATGCTGTGAGGTACAGTCAGCCCACATATGAAACCAATTTCCCTTTGAAACAGCACTAAAGAGGGCGACCAGAAGAGAAACGAGATCATCTTTAGGTCTCTCGTGACCCTGCAAGAGTTGAGAAGTGTGTATTCGCTTTCCATATTTATTATAATATGGCAAAGGAACTGTATTGTAGGCTTTAATGATCCGCATGTGAAGAGCGTCTTAAAATAGACTTCAGATCTCCTTGGAACATACGTATGCGTTCATAATTTTGCGGCTATAAAAATATATATTTACTGAATACACGTACTTTGTTTCTCCATCTGCTAAATATAGCCGCGTACGAAAGTTATATAGAAAATGTGATTTTCCCCCTAAATTATCCCGCTGTCAGTCTGCTTCAGTTTCAGCGCCGGCAGAGGCGAGGCGCGAGCGGAGATGGGGGGTGTTGTGCTGCCAAGCAGATGTCTGGAAGCAGTTTGCCCGGGGATTACTGGAGGTGGGGTTGGTGGTACCAGCTATTATGAAGCTTTGCCCAACAGTTCGTGAGATAAGACCCCGTTTTCACTTGTTTCACTTGTAATTTTGTCAGGGTTTTAACCGTCCGTGCTTTCAGTTTCCAGTGCTGGATGTTGGGACTGTCGAATCGTTTGATTTTTAGGGGAGGAAAAAGAAGGGCGTGTAAAACGGCCCTGCCGTTTCAAGCTTAGAGAAAAGTGTCAGGCTTGCCCTGCTGAAAAAGTCCAAGTAGCTTTTCTTGGAGCTTGCTGAGGCTCAGTGCGAGGGGAAGGGGGAGGAGGTGCCCATTTTCCGAGACGTCTTTGCCATCCCTCTTCGTGGTCAAACCCATGAAGAGTTGGAATTTGCATGCGCTCAGCAGAGGCTTCTTTGATTCCAGCAGCTGGTAATTACCCAAGTGCCTTCATAATGGAAAAAGCTCCTTCCCACATGGCTCCCCGGGGAGGCAGGGCTGGATGCCGGCCCTCCCCAGCCAGGGACTCCAGGCATGCTAGCCCGGGGCAAGCGGCACCAGAGGGACTTGTCCTCTAATAGCTGCCTTGGGGAGCAGACATGGAGTGGGGAGGTTGTCCCTGATTACAGCAGGGCAGGAAGGCGGGCCTGGGCCTGGCAGAGGACACTGGAATACAGAGATGCTCTAGGCAAAGGCAGAAAATGGGACAGTGACTGGAGGGGGGAGACTTTCCAGGGTCAGGGAGAAGCATGGGATGGTGTTGTGCAAGAGGGACACGCCAGGTCAGTTTGTCTCCCTCTGATATTTCCTAATTGTGCAGCTGGAGTCACGGCCCTTCACTGGCTGCTGTGTCTGCAGCGCGCGGTCCTTGCAGAGGGCTGCAGGGATGCTTGCACCACGTTTGGGAGATCAGCAGATGGTTTCTCTAAAGAGAGCCTGACATATGACTGTTGCTAAAATCAGTTTTTTACAAAAACCACAAGTTCTCTAAAAAAAGGATCGTTCCTCTCACAAACTCCAGCTCAAATAGTCTTTAAAATAAATACACTTCTGTGGCGTCTGCAGTTGGGCCTGGCTGGAGGGCCTGGAGTCTGACTCCTGAGAAGTGTCATGACTCTAGAGTTTGTTTTGGTTCATTTTTGGAGTGTTTTGCTGAGAAGGAAGGAGCCAGGCAGTCATCAGAACAGTCCCTGGGTAGGATCTGGAATGGGGGACTCCACCATTCCTGTTTCCACTCCTCCAAGGTTGGAGGAGGAATTTGGAGAACCCTGAGAAACCAGTCATCAGCAATGTGTCTCCGGACAAGAGGCTGTTGAAGAAGATACTGTCTCTTTGTGCTTAATTCCTGTCTGCTCTTTCAGGACCCTTTCACTGATGGGATGTGAGTGTTCCTGGTTGGTTTGTGCAGCAGAGGGAGCAGGTTAGTGGAGCTCTTGGACCTCTTGCTTCCTGACTTGCTGGTGTGCTACAGTGGCAGCATGGCAAGACATGCTGCTGTCTGCAGCAATGTGGGAGGACACCGTTGCACATGTGCTGAAGCTCCAGAAATGACCACAATCCTCTGGCAGACAAAGAGAGGTTTGAGCTTTGCACCCCTAAAAGCCAAGGATCGACCTGCTTCTTGTATTTGAACCAGTGCATGTCCAACTGACAGGGTGGAAATTTGTAGCCCTGGGGAATGCAAAGGTAGCAATGTATTAACTTTAAATGGTGTTAGTGGGTTTTTCTTTCAGAACCAGAGTCTTCTCTCAAAGGAGCATCACAGTAAAGGGTGGCCTGCCTGCTACTGTGGCCTGTCTTTCCCTGCCACGTGTGCACTGCGGTGGGGTTGGATGCTTGTGGGAGTGGGTGGGTCCTGTGTCTGAGACAAGTTTATTTCCTCAAGGATGTGATTTACTGAGAGACAACAGGAAGAATAGTTTGTAGGGGAAAACCTGCATGAAATGGAACCACATCGTGGTCTTCCAGCTCTGCCTGTGGGGAGCTGGGTGGGTGGTGCGCTTGCCGGTGTTTTCAGGGATTCCTTGTAAGTTTTTGAGGAACATTTGCTCAAAATTCACGATCAGTTTCTTTCTTCTGTCGTACAAAAATGCTACCAATGAAAAATAGACGAGCTCTCTGGGTCATTTCCAGATGCCCTTAGTAAGACAGAAGTGTTTATTTTTTATGGGCCGATTTTTGTAGTCTACCAGAACGTCTTGTGCTGTCTAATGCTGCATGGAGCAATAGCTCTGCAGAGTGTGTTTAATAAGAGCAATGTGCTCTCAGGGATATTCAAATCGGAGTTAGTTTCCTCGCATGTACGCACTCGATAGCGTGTGTTATGAAACATCTGGGTCCAAAACTGCACTAAAGAAATCAAATGGCCAAGTCAACCTGAAAGCTGCACCAGGGCTCTGCCTGGAGAACCACCATGTGCAGCCCTCTTCTTTGCTGCAGGGCCCTGGAGCAGATGGCCTGGCTTTTTTTTTTTTTATTCCTTTTCCTCCTCCTCCTCCTCAGGATTTGCAAGTCAGGAGTAAAACTCAGCTTTGAATTTTCCATCAGCGTGAGGAACCGCAAGTCCAAAAAGGGGCTCTCTGGCTGCGGTTCTGTGGCTGTGTGGGAGGTGAAGAGCCCTTGGTTCTCCCATCTCTGCATCCGCCCTTCTCCTGCTGCGGTTCTTGGCTTTTCCTCCCAGGTCTGGGCGGCCTGTTGCCAGTGGTGCTGGAGCAGCAGGTGGCTTGTGTAGAAGGATGTTGGTGGCGGCAGCTCTACCATGGCATCCCGTCTGCCTTGTGTACCTCCAACCCCAGATTCCTGCATCTGGGAGGTGTGCAGTGTGATGCTGTTGACTCTGCCTTGCTTTGGGACTTCTTGGACCTTCCACCTGGACTGTGACCAGAGTGTTGTGCCTCCAGGGGGAGTGATGGTAGATGTCTTGGGGAGAACGTAGGTGCAATGGAAGCTTACATGGATGTTTCTCCAGAGCCCTTTCTGTGAGCTCTCTTGGCACTGGACACGATCCTGGCAGGGCTTTTCCATCAGCTCCACGAGGAATGGGGTTGTTTCTCCTCAGAAGGGCCCTTATCTGGTTTTCCTGGGTTCTCTGTGCTTTTACTGCAGGAATGGAGAGGGATGGGACAGGCAGTGGCTGGAGGGCTGTGCTGCTCTGTTGGGTTTGTCAGTTGTGGCACCAGAGGCTGGGACACGGTCATTTGGGTGAATTTGCTTCTTTTGTTTGACCTTAAAACCTATCTTTCTGTTTGAGATGAGTGTTTAGGAGAATGATCTTCTAGATTTAACCTTTCTGATAGGAAATCTGTTCAACAGTGACTTTCATCAATGACTGTAGTTCTTCAGAAATGTCCCTGGCATCTCCATATCCCTGTCTGGTGTGACTTATTAGAAGACTTTGCTGCAGAGATGGAGGAGCTCTGTTAGCAGCTCCATCTTGCTGAAGGAGCTGTGAGAAAAAGCAACCATCAGGGAGCTGTGGTGCTCTCTCTGCCTTTGCTTCTTCAAGGAAAGCAGGACCAAGCACTTGGCTTTAAGGGTTTCTGAAGTTACTGTCTGCAGACTGGGAGAACATCTCCCCCTTGACTTGGAAAGGCAGTGGGTTGTGTTTTAGATGAAGCCTGTTCAGTGTGGCTGGCATTGCACCACGTATGACGGGGAAACCAGCTATCTCCCATTTTAAATAAGGATGGGAGGTGTAGTAGGAATCGGCCCTGGAGCAGGCTGCTTGTTCCTGGCGTGGGCAGCGTGCCTGTGAAGTGTGTCAGCGTGGGTGAGGGAGCCAGGAGGGACTGAGAGGTTCGTGTCCAATGCTCACAGAAGGTCCTTGCTTTGGTGCTGCACCAGTAATTTAATGACATCTGACTTACTGCTGTAAGCTGGTTGTGGATTCTGTAAAGTCATGCTAAGCCCTTCCCAATGTGGCTTTTTGAAGGGACCAAGTCCCAAGGATCTGGGACCCTTCTCCCCTTCATGTTCACTCTGTGTGCACTCAAACTCTGTGCGTGTGGGATGGGCTGTGTCTGCAAAGAGCTGGGCTCAAGCCTGAGCTACTCCAGTCAGTGCTGGTATCTTGGGGACCCCTGAGGGTTGTCTCATGTTCTCATACATGCTGTGTGACCATTCTTGGGGGTGCTGAGAGGGGCAAACTGAAAACAATGGGCTGACCAGAAAAAAACATTTCCCCAGCAATGCAACACCTGGTTTCCTCCACCCCACGGCTGATGTGCTAGAAACCAAGAGCCTTTCTCTGTGCTTACAGAGCCCATCTGCACTCTGACCTGTCAGCAGGAGGAGGAGATAAATCAGGGTCCTGCTGGGAGAAGCAGGGGAATTTGCTGCTGAAACAGGTCCCCATACCAGCACAGTACAATTTCAGTCTAAATTTTATACAGGTGGCAGTGATGGACCATACACAGCCCCACTCATCCGTACAGCTGGGTGTGCAGTGTGGGAGATGGGTCTTCTCTTGGCCATGCAGCTGACAGGGAGGAGTCCTGCTGACCTCTTGAACAATGTAGGTCTTGGTGTGGTGGCTGTGCTTGGGAGAGGTCACTTTTTGTACAGCTCAGGTGCTGTGTGCTGAAGCTAAACTTATCCGTGTGGACAAAAATCATGTGGGTCATGGTGAGTCCGTGCTTTCCTGTGCAGTATAGGTAAAGGGCCTTCAGTCAAGGGCTTTCTTCAGGATCTGGGTGGTTGAATAACACTTTAAGGAGAAAATACTTGTGCTGAGACCTGGTGGTGGATCCCTTGTTCTGAACAAGCCTCACAATTGTCTTTATCTTTTGTATGTCTGTCTGCAGAGCGAGAGCAATAATTAATGCACAATGGCTCTCCTGGGTTCTGGCAAAGCCAATACTGATTTTCCAAAGTCAGCTCCAGAAGTACTGAAAGTGCAGTTTTAGGCAGGGCTGTGGGTCAAATGTTTCTCCATTTGGCTCCTGCTGCTTTGATTATCAAACATCACTTGAAGCTTTTCAGTCAGCATGAAAGTGAGAGAGAGCATCAGTCTAAACCAAGGAAGTCGTGGACATCAGATGATTACATATGCCAAAAAATTACCTTAGCTTGACCTTGGAAGAGGGGAATGGTCAGCTTCAGATTTATATATTTTTAATGCAGCTTTTCATTTTTAACTTCTTTCAAACAGGCTTTTTTCCTTTATAGATCTTTTCTTCTGCAGCATTTTGTAAGTGCACCAGTCATTTCCTAAGGAGCCAAACTTCAGCCTGCTCCTTAAAATACCTCTGTGAGGCCCAGAAGGGACATTATCCCAGCTTTGCAATCAGGGAAACCAAAGCCCAAAGAGGGCAAGAGCTTCATTTCAAAGGTGGCCAGGCAGTTGTGATCCTTGTTCTAAGTAATGGAAGCCGAGGATGTTTTCAATGGCATTGAGTCTGTGGCCTCTGCAAGCCAGGTGGAAGACCACAGGCTTTTGGAGAGCTGGAGCTCCTGTCTCATCCAAGTTCTGCTTACCAGGAGAACAGTCATCTTGGAGAAGCAATGGCAGGGTTTAGTGGAAGGATCTGTGTCTGGGACTGATGTGCACTGGGTGGGTTGGTGCCACGCCACCTCCCCAGCAACGCGGAGCAAAGCGGAGAAGGATGCTCAGAGGTTGCCAGCCAGTGGGGCCAGGGAGAGTTGGGGTGTTTTAGGAAGGGATGCAGGTGGTTTGACAGGACTGAGACCACACAGTGGCTGATGGTTTCACGTGTGTCTCTGGAGCAGGGAGGAATGATGAGATACATACCACTCGCATGCCTGTGCTCTGGCTTGATGTGGTCTCGCTGAGTGAATCAAAGCTTTTGCTTTGAAGGCAGAGGAGGGGGAAGGGACTGCCTTTGTTCTGCTCTTTGGAGAGTGCTGGAAATCCTTCAGACCAGAAGACTACACCCTTCATTACCCTCTGGGTTTTATGCCCCATATTGGAAGTATGGCTCTGTCATGTGAAGTATTTGATTATTTATACAGTTAATGTTTAACAGAGTTGGAGTATTAGAATTAAACAGGGGACGAGCTCCCAACTTTGCATGGTTAAGGGCTAATAAAACTTCTCTGATCCAGTGTTTTCCTTTCACCAGAGGGGATTTTTTTTCATTAGCTTTGGAGTGTTAAAAAGAGATCTCCTGTGTTTGAGGCAGATTGATCTGTTGGCTCCAGACAAAGAGAATGTGCAAAGGTGTCAGCTTAACAATCCAGCCAGCACAGATGCAGGAAGCCAAAAATTTCAAGGTGAGTTTAATTGGTATCTTCAGTGGCAGTAGCTGGGTTCAGCAGCATCTGCCTTGGAGACTGGGTGATGTCCACAGCCCACCCCAGGCATGGAGGAGCTGGGTGAACAATGGACTGGAAGGTGGAGGATAACAAGAGGCTGGACTGCCCGACGTTGACTTTGTCACTTGTGCCAGCCTCCACCAGGCTGTCGACTGGCTACAGGGCAGCCTGGAGATGTCAACTGGTGACCCTTCAGTCATCACATCTTCCAGGGGCGTTGAACTGGGATAGTGTTTCCCAAGTGTGTGGTGTGAGGATTGCAAAGGTGTGCCCAGGGCAGCCCCATGGCTGGTGTGGTCCAGAAAACAATAGGAGAAGGGGACAACAGTTGGGGTTAGCTGAACTCAACAGAGTCTGCAATGGGATTGATATTGCAGTGGGTTTGGTTTTCATTTCTTTTTAGTTTAGTTTACTCAGACTTAAAGATCTGGTGGTGTCTCACCCCAACACATTTCATACCCGTTGCCCAAATCCAGCAATATCTCTTGATGGCACAGAGTTCTCAAAGCTGTGTTTTTTACAGTAACGTGGTTGGAGATGGTGAGGATGCTAATGTGGGGTTTCACACCTTCATTAAGGGGAAGGCTGAGGAGTAAGGGCTTCATGGCATCCTAGACATCCCGTATGGTGGAGTGATTGTCACTGCCCCAGAGGTGCCCTTAGTGCTGTTGCTCTGCAACTGCTCACTTAAAAATCAGATTGATTTTTAGCAAACCACCAGGACTGAAGGCAACCATGACTGTGGACTGGCCACTTGTATTTTAGGTGTCCTGAATATCTGCTGTGCATTTTCTTTCCCTTTTATCTCCCACACACTCCTACCTGCACAAATGCTGGATATGCTATGGATGTAATTTGCTTCTCCTTTGGCCCCATGTACTGATGTGATTGATAACTCTTATTGGACTGGAAACAGCAATTCTTAATCCTTTCCTTATGACTGCAGAAACAAGGGGGGATGTATGAAAGCAAGGTTGTTGGAGTGGTTGTTGCATGGGTGGAAGATCCACAGGTGACGTTTTGCTTTTGCAAATGTACATTTTGAGCATGATGGGAACTCTGCTCCTCGTTGTCCTTCCAACCCTTTCTCCTCACTGTAGATGATGTAGGAAACTGTATTGAAGAGTTTTGTTCTGCCTGTTCCACCCACAGGTATCACCTACTTGTTGGCTGGGTGGAGTGAGACTCTACTTTCAGCTCTCCTGGGAAGTGTTTATCTGTCCATCCATGCTGAGCTCATCTCTAGGTTTAACAGAGCAGTTTCTCTAAACAAGGAACTGAATTGATTTTAAAAGAATACACCTCCTCTGCAAGATGTCACAGTCATGATCTGTGAGACCCTGTAGGTGCATGTGCTCATCACTAAGATGCACTTAGCTTTATTTCAAAATGTGTATTTTTATTTACATTTCACCTGCTAAGTCCGAAATGTGGTGCTTCCTGCCCTCAAAGAGGACTGAGCCCTCAGCCTAACATAGAAGTCTGGGGGTTTCCATCTCCTGCAGTGGAAACACAGTGTGGAAACTGGCTCCTGGGGGAAGCAGCAAGTGGAAAGTGTAATCTAGCGTAGAAGTATTTGTTTTCTAAAGACAAGTGGCAATCCCCTGTCCCTCTGCTGCCCTGTATGCTTCTCGTCTGTTTTAGATTTTGATAAATTTCTTGTTTATCTTGAGAAAGCAAATTAATAAGTAATGCAAATTGCTCTTCAGAGAGAGAGGCTGCTGATGGTTGGAATCATTTTAATTTGGCACGTGTGTTGTTGAAGGACTGTTTGCCTTTGAGGCGAGTGCATCAGTATCAGAGCTGGTAGGGTATGACCATTCCCTGTGCACACAAGTGTTGGGTGTAAACTTATGCAAGTAGGTCTTCTGAGCAAGGGCTCTGGGGGAATTAGGCTGGTCTTGCTGGGAGCTTTGAGGCTCTCGTCTCCTTTAGCTCTGGGTAAATTTGAAACCCAGCACAACTGGACAGACTCATCTTCCCTGTGCATCACTGGGCAATCCCAGTGTTGCTCTTCCAGACGAACAGCATCATTCGATGTGTGGTGCTGGTCAGGTCTCAGCCCTCTTTATATGCCAGAAACCCACAGCTGCATCCTTCAGACTCCCACTCGAGGTGATGCTGTGTTTGGCTTGGAGGTGGCCCAGCCCTAAGTGTTGTGCTTACCCCTTCTGTGTGAATGTGGAGATGATGGTGGTGGAGTCTGGCTGCATATGCATCAGGATGATGTTAACATCACTGAACAACTAAACCCAAGTACTCAGAAGTCCTGAGCCGTGACAAGAACAATCGTATCTGCTTAGAATGTCAGGAGCTTTGGAAAGAAAACTGAGTTTAGTTTCTGCACGTTGGTGGTTTCAAGATCATGCTTGCATCTTCTTGAAGTGCCTGTGATACACATGTGACTCCACAGACTGGGGCTTTTCCGCCGCAAATGGTTTGATAGTGGTTGTACAACAGTGTGCGCTGCAGGTCTGCATCCAGGCAGGAACTTGTAGGAGTCCAGCAGATGTTGAGGGGGCACCTCCTGGAGGAGAAAATGGCCTCTGTGTTATCTCTTGGCTGTTTCTCATCTGCAAAACTCAAGTGTGAGGGTGTGTAATGCCTGACACACTGTTGGTGCAACAAAGTGTGGTAGTTGCTAAGCAGCCGTGGAAGCAGAGTTAGCAGCACCCAGCATCGGGGCAGTACAGAATCCACCTGCATGGATCCATTTTCAGGTGTCATCCTGACGAGGGCATCTTTCCCACCATCAGCCCTGACCCCTCTCATTATAGCAATTTATTTTACGGTGATGCACCACCACATTTAGTCAGTGGCTGTGGTTTCTGGAAAGCCCAAGCACGGGAGTTTACCCAACGCCTTGCAGATATTCCAAGTTGAGCCCAAGGAGGTTGCCTGGGTGGAAGGCAGAACTGGAGGTTTCCTTTTTGGGGAGGCAGGGGTGGAGCATGGGTTCCTTGCATCCTTGCTCAGTGCTTCCCAGCTGTTGTCCCCTGGCCATTTTCTTGGCTGCTGGGCTCCTCTGCCTCGTTTTCCCAGACAGGTGAAGAGGGACTCTGCTCCTGCTCAGCACAGAGCAGGGGAGGTAGCAGGTTGCAGCTCCCCAGGTGCACTCTGCCATCTGACCAGGAGAGAGACCCCTCCAAGCCAGAATGTGTCACCCACAGTGTGTGGCTGGTCCTCCTTTTCCAGCGGTGTCTGTGGACCGCCTTTCAAGGGTCAGGGGAAGATTTCACTACAATGCTTTCCCATCTCTAAGTGGGAGTACTGTGTAATACTTGAGTTATGTGGTAATTAGGGCGACTCCTAAAACCCTTTGCTGAGATTGTGGGTAAAACCACCTTCTCTCAAGTTACTGGCTTCCCTTTTCAAAGGGAAGGGAGGACTCAACTCGTAGTCACTCATCTGGTTTTGCTTTTTACTTTGTTTCATTCCCATTATGCTGAGCTCACTGCATTTTTGGTTTTTGGTTGCTTCCAATTCCAAATTTAGATAAATGTACTGATAACCCTTTGGCACCTGCGGTGTCTGCTGCCAGGGAGCAGTGCCTGGCTTGTCCTGCAGAGGATGGG
Source organism: Manacus vitellinus (assembly GCF_001715985.3). Classification (NCBI taxonomy): domain Eukaryota; kingdom Metazoa; phylum Chordata; class Aves; order Passeriformes; family Pipridae; genus Manacus; species Manacus vitellinus. The sequence continues at coordinate 12,882,343 of NW_021939546.1, forward strand.
GGCTAACCAGGAGCTGCAGGAGGCTGCAGGGGTGGGATTTCACCCAAGCGAGGCTTTCAGGTTTTATTTCAGCCAACCAGCAGTTAGTTGTCTGGGATATTGCTTCCCTTTCCTTTTCCCTTTCCTTTTCCCTTTTTTGGTAAAGGGACCTAATTACTGGAATAAATCTGTGGTTAGAGGAGCTGGAGACTCTCCATCCACCTCCAGAAGGGCCTCGTGGCGCATAATGAGAGAAAACCGCCACCAAATGTCTCACATCACACTTTTCCCCTTTCCCTTCAATCCTGTACATTTAGCATTAACTGCACAATATAGGTTTCCTTTTGTTTTAATTGTGATGATTTCCAGGGAGAAGGAAAGGATCGCTCCCTTGTTTCTTGTTTTTATTTCTACTGTAGCCCCAGCCATCCTGATGACAGATCTTGTCATTACACGGTGTCATTTTGGATGTTTGCACTGCATCAAAAGCAAACGGAGGAGCCTGCAGTCTAGGCTGTGGATTGAATAACAATGTTTTTCCAGAAAAAAAAAAATAAATCTGTGAAGTTTTAATGAGAAACATGGGTTTCGCAGAGGCAGCCTGTACACCACTGCCGACCCAGCAGAGCGATGGCTCCCGTCTCCCTAGGTGTCAGCTTTTGTGGCCCTTTGTGTTTCTGGAGGCTGTGAAGCTGTGGAGTCATCTTGAACTTGAGAAGCAGGAGGGCTTGCGTTTTCCTGTGCATGCTGGATCTTCTGTGACAGCTTTCCAGCTGCATGCTCCTTGCTAAAGCAGAGGTTGGCGATGTGTGGCTGGGAGATGCTGGGGACAGTGTGTGTCCAGAAGGAGAAAAGGTAGTGCTGAGTGTGTCAGCATCACTGCAGGGGAATCTGCTTTTCTTGAAATGCCTGCATGCTAAAGATGGTGAAAACTGTTGATGCAGGAGAGCAGAGCATGTTTGTCAGGCATCTGTCTCCCAACCACATTCCTTTCAAGCAAGGAGGGCTGTTGGGGAAGTTTCTGCTCTGCAGACCTCCCGCTGCCTTCCTGACTTTGCAGAAGGGTCGTGTGAAGACTAATGTGATCAAAAGGGTTTTTAAAGTGTTATTTAAAGCGTGTTGACTGTTCTGCAGAGGGTTTTGGTCGTGGAGAATCGGGCAATTTGACTGCTCATCAGCCGTGACCCAGAACTTCGCTGCAGGGTCTCACCAGAGAGGAGATACTGGCAACTGAGGACTTTTATGTGGTTGCATCACTTGGGTTGTTCTTATCCCTCTTTGATTTTCCTTACAGTGCCTGAACGCGCTGCCCTGCTGTTGCCCTCTGAAGTGTGTTGAGCTTCCTGTGCGGAAGTGTTTCTGTCAGGGAACCATTTGTGGGGCTTAGGGAAGTGGCCATGCCCAGGAGATGGCAACGAGTCCAGCTGCTCAGCCTTTGGGTTCCATGGAGCTGACTCTTTAGCTGTCTGAGGAATGTTGGATGTGATGTATAGTTTAGTGGGACCGGAGGATACCCAAAAAAACCCTGGTCTATGTGGAAAAGGCATAAAACTCATCCACCAGCAGGTTGAGTTGGGCTTGGGAGCTGCCATAGCACACCTGGATGCTCTGCAGGTCTCTGTGCTGTCAGAGTTGGTGCTTCTCGGGTACCCTCAATACACTTCACCTGCATGATGGATGAAAGCCATATGACCCTCCAGGGGCGTGTGTAAGCACTGGCATCTCTCCTGTGAGGAGCCAGCAGGGGATGGGGGGCTCTGGTGCGGGGGCGGGAGGAGCGCAGAGCCACGGTGGAGATGTGGGAAGCAAAACATGACAACTCTACTGTTCTACTCACCCCTTCTACTAAAAAGTGTTCCCCCCTCCAAAGTGTAGTCCTGCTGGAGGCCCCCATGTACCTTACTATTTCCCAGCTCTGTGCAGAGCTTCCAGGGACAGGAGTCATTTGCTTTCCCCAGAGTTGTGGGGCAGATCTTATGCCTTGTGATGCAAAGTCCTCCAGCCTCTTTTGCAACTTAAGAGTTTAAAAGCAAGCTGGAAAAACGCTTTTTCTGCATGAAATCAAGTTCTGTGCTTTCCTCCACTTCAAGTTTTGCTGGATGTTGAAATACAGCAGTCAATCTTCCCGGACTTCACACTACCCCTCACCTCCTCTTTCTGGGATGGCTCTGGTCAGGGCTGTCACCAAGGGCTGGTATGCAGCAGGTATTTGGATGACTCCCTGTCCTGGAATTGAAGTCCCTTTCTTTAGAAATAGACTCACAGAGTTTCCAAAAATGATTCTGGAATAAAATGTCAACAGAGGAGGCCGATCTGGAATAGCAATTGCTGAATAATTTATTCTGCCGTGAGTAGATAATTTCCCTATATGGAGCAGCCCTAATAAGCTCCAAAATGTAAGCTGTATTGGTTTGGGGGCCAGAGAGAGGGGAAGAAACCACTAAGTTTTCATGAAGTTACTGAAGTGAGCTGAGCTCTTTAAGTATAATAATATTTCTTCAATATAAAGTATGCGTCTGTGGTCTCCTTAGTGAAATTATCTATATATATATATATAAAAAGATGGGTTTATTCTAAATGAGGGCTGTAAAAAAGTCAGAAGAAGAAGGGAGTCGTCCTGGTGCCTGCTCCTGGGGTGTGTGCCCAGCTCCTGAATGGGGGGTGGAGAGCAGAAATGGCAAAATGGTGTCATCTTAAATTTTTTTCCACTTTGGGGGAGCAATTTCAATGCAGAGCCCTTTTCTGTCTTAAAAGCAAGGTTCTCGGAAGGAAGTTAATTGACCTTTTCAGCAGATTTGTTATTGAGACCATTGCCACAAATGCTACTGAAATGCTTTGTAAATACAATGTTCATTTAACAACATTGCCAGTAACTTAGAAAGTCAGACTTTATCCTCCCTTAAAAATGAAAGATCTATTCTTAGCGGAAAAAGCATTTTTTTGGGGGAAGAATTTGGAGCAGATTTTCGTATTGAATCTAGGCTGCCTCATTCCCTCAGAAGGCTTCTGAGGGCCAGGAAAATTATAACTAATAAGTTCCCTATAAATTGTAGAGCTGCTATTTTAAGGTCTGGTGTCTCAGTGAGGATCAGGGTGGTGTCCTGCTTCCCTCCGTTGCTGCACAGTGCCCTGGTTTGATTTTGGTCCTTGTTAAGCTGTCTGCTGGTCCTGCCCCATGCAAAGCCAAAATGTGGGAAGAAGACAAGTCAGGAGGTTCTCAGGCTTGGTTTTGCTTTTGATTTATGATATTGGTAAATTGACTTTGTGTTTTGGTCTGAAGATGGCCTGCTCCTGAGGCAGCTTTAAATGGCAAAATATGCTTTGAATGCAATTTATTGTTGCGTATTTGGAGACAAAATCCAAAGCTGCTCCCCAGCCTCAGGCTAAGACCTGGAAAAGCTGCCAATGCAGAAGGGAGGCTGTGTCTCGGAAAAGCAGGTCAGGAAGGGGAGCAAATACGTTGAGAGAAAAGGATCTTCATGACTCTGGAGCAACTTCTTCCACAACCAGAGGGTACCCAAGGAGGAGCCCTTAAGCCAGGAACAACAGGTTAAGGGCTCTGGCATGGGAAGCGCTTTGCTTTTAGGGGCTGTGGAATTATGTTTTTGTGGGACTAAGAGTTCTGTGAATCACCACATAAAAAAGGTGATGAAGGGAAGAGCGCTGCTCCATCTGCCTTTGACTGTGATGAAGTTCAGTGATCCCATCATGGTGACACTTGCATGGAGGGATAAGAGGCATTTCCTAATTAGAACCCTTTTATGTGCTAGCAGCTCAGCTGTTGGAAATCTGGGTGGCTCCATTGAAGTCAGGAGATGACCCCAGCTGAGCCTCGTGTGTGAGTTTTGGCATCTCCCATCGGATTCCTTGAGGCAGCCGAGGTGGTGACGGCACAGGGCTGGGTCTGCTCTGTGGCAGCCTCAACTGATGGCACGCACGAGCCCGGAAACTCCAGCAAAAGTGAATTTCCTCCCTGTGGATATTTTCTTTCATGCTTGAAAACAACCCTGCATCTGTTGAGCAAACACCTGAGCTGCAACAAGGAATGTAACCATGTTGCTCCTCGTTCAGATGTAGCCGCTCATGAACTCGTGGACGCTTTGGGGATGGTCAAAGAGACGTGTTGCTTTTTCTCCCTTAAAGTAGAAATGGTGCGTTCACCACTTCTACTAAAAAATCCACTGTGTATCCTCATCTTCCTAATTTCTCATGCTTTTAAGAAAACTCTTTATATTCAAGATTGCTGTTAGTTATACTGTAGCAGTAAAGAGCAGAGACTTGACAGTGCTTTGCCACTAGTTATTACGTGGGCAGCACATGTTAGCAAAGATGTGGTGAACTCATCCTCTCTTCAAGCCCTTCCTGTTGTTTATGTGGCTGCAAAGCTGGCATTTGGATTGGTTTCAGTTGGATCTGACCTGCTAGTAGAGGAATTCAGCTTGCAAGGCTGCACCTCAGTAGAGGAAATCAGACTGAGCTTTAAAACCGGTTGTATTTTTTCCTTTTTTTTGCCCAAACCATATGTCTCCAGAGCACAGGTTGTGCATCTGGGTAGATTAAAAACCATTCGCAGGTGGGCGTCGGAAGATTGTGGAAGGCGATGCTGGAAAGGGTGGTCTTGGCTTTGGGGCTGGCAACAAAGGCACAAAAACCTGGTTCTTCAGGACTAGGAGGGCAACAAAGAGCACTCCAGGCTGGGGGAAAATGGAGAACATTTTTGAATATTTTTGGGTAAAGTCACAGATTGAGATTAGTCGTCTGGAGCATGCCCTTGGGCCAGCCACCCCCTGAGCTGGGTAGGGGGAGGGAAAAAAACCTCCGTTTCAGGCTCCTAGATAAACAAACACCAGAAATCTCGTAAGGGTAATAATGGAAATCACTGGGAAATTGAGTTAATACAAGGGCATCTGTGTAAGTGAATGCTCGGGACAGGGAAACGGCTTTGTCCTTTAACTCTAGTAATGCTGGAGCAGATGGGAAGCACGGTGTGCTTCACGCATTAGCTGGCTCGGATAAAGAGCAAGGCAGAGGCCAGTCCTCTTGGCTGATTAGAGGTTAACAGGGATAGAAACCAGTGGATTGACTCTTCATTTGCAGGAGGTGTTGTGGGATCAGAGCAGATGGCAAAGAGAGCGTCCCTCCAGCTTACTCAGCTGCTCAGAGGAGCTTACGGCTCCCTCCAGCACAAACAGCCCCACTGCATCTCCTCTGTTTACAGCTGCAGCTCCTGCTTCTTCCCTGGCCTACCCAGAGAGATGATGGAAGAATATTTGTTGTAAACCTGTGGTAGTTGGTGTCTGAGGCTGTAGGTATGTGCAGGGACACTTGCAGACACGGTACATCCTCTCCAACTCATCCGTATCCCTTTGTTTCCCCTCCTCTGGCAGCAGCTCAGCTGCAGGCATGGCTCCTTCCTGGGGGCTATTAATGGTCTTTGTTAGCTCTGTGAAAGTAGAGGTGCTTTTCCAGGGTGGTAATGACCAGGCAGGGACAGTAGCATGGTGGGGACAGGGAGGAGAGCTGTGAGGGGAATAATTCAGCAGGAGCATGGCTGCATCCTGCTGGGACAGCATCGTCCTGGACAGCCGTCACCTGCCTCCTTCATCCCTGCCAAGGTCTTGCTCAACAGCAGCACCTTTGCCTGTGGTCACAAAAAAGAATAGCTTTGGAGAGGAGGGAGGATGGAAACTCATAGCAGCTCTGCTCATTGACTCACTGGAAGCCTGGATTCCCTGTTTTGCAAGGGAGAAATGGCAATTGATTCAGCCTTACCCTCCTTCTTTTTGTCTGCCAGTGCTCTGAAAAGGCACATTTTATCTGTGTGTGACAACACCTGCCTAGGGTGCCTCTCATTGAGCCGCTGAATCAAAAGAGCAACAAGAAAAGTGGGTTTAATTGCACACATCTTCAGCAGAGTCTTTCTTGCACTGGCAGCACAAAAGGCCAGCCCTGTGCTGGTTGAATGGAGCCCGGGAGGGCTGGGGCGCGCCGTACTCTCCGTTACTATCGGAGGCAGATGATTCACTTTGCTGGAGCATTGTCATGTGCAAATGAGTTCATGAGCCCATCTCCTTTCCAACTGCAAGGTCAGGGACTGAGCAATTGTCAGCATCAGCCGGCTGGAGGAATTGATCTAGAAGCCGGGGAAAGCTTTGGGAGATTTTACTAACCTCCTCTTCCCACCGCCCGAGTGCACCAACACCTTCCTCCCGTGGGTGTTGTCTACATTACAAATATTGACCAATTTTAAGTTCATGTTTAGAAAGCTGCTGTTTCAAGGCACTGAAATGTGACTGAGAATGGCTTATAAATAACACTTGGTACGGCAATTATTATTCATTGCTAGTTATGGCTTTCACACAGTGGAAAAACAAATGGTTTTTCCACTAGGAGCTGGAGCTGCAGTCCATTTAATCACTAAAGAGCTTGGAATCGCTTTAGTTTAAAATAACTTTCCGCTGTGGTTTGGAAATTTTGAAAAAAAATATATTTGGGTCACGTTAACCTAGTGTATACAACTTGCACTGAGAATTTCAGTTTACCTCATCTACATCTGCTGAGCCCCATAAATATCCCTGCATTCGTTCCCATTTGCTTTTGCAGAGCTCCTGCTTGCCCAAAGTCATAGCTGCCCAAACAGAGATTTGAAGTGAGATTAGTCTGGCTTGAGATGGAGTCCTGGGACCTGAGCATGGAGTACAAGAGCAGTGAGGAGCCAAGCTGCTGTCTGCCACAGCCACTCTCTGGCTAGGATGCAAGGGGATGTGGCTGGTGCCTTCAGGAAGCTGCGTGGATGGACTTTCCATCACGTTGCTCCTAACAGAGGCTGCCCAAAATATGAGGCTCAGGTTCTAGGAGGTCACTTGAGGTTTTGACACTCAGATGTGGGGTGAGTTCTTCATGTACAGTGTCCAGCCACATCCCACTGGCGGTTCTTGCTCAGGGCATGGATGTGGTGAGTGTTTCCCTCTGCAGAGCCATTCCTTGCCCTGCTTCGAGGTTTCCACAAAGACCAAGAAAAGCCTGTGGAGGAGACAGAGGAACCACAGTGATGTGAAAAAGTGCTCCCCACGTTATCCACGTGTTATTGGTCCCCATCCTGTTGCACAGCAATGCCAGTGCAGCATCCTCAGGGTTAGGTCCTGCAGGTGGTTGCTGTTCTGTGGTGGTTTCCACTCTGGCTAACACTCCGTGAAAGGCAAACGACTACCACTCCTGGGAAGAGTGAGCTAATTTTTTCCGAATGGCACAACTTTGCATATGACAACTGTGACTTCTGTCTGGGCTGTAGTGTGAAATCTGAGAGATGTCTGTGAGCAGCAGCTGCCAGAGGGAGCAGAGCTGAGTGCTTGGGTTCCCGACTACTGTGGTAGAGTCCTCCTCTCCTTCCTCCTCCTTGCAGGTGTTGGAGGGCTCTTGATGCCACAGTTACGAGAAGGGAAGGGGTTATGCCTGGGTTTTGCTTGTTTCTAGAGTTTAAATTTCCACCTGGGGATCTACCTGTCTCCAAACTTCAGGTATTTCAATATGACCAGCTTGAATGTTGGCTTTACCTTCAGTGATCTGCTGGAGGATGCAAGATGAGGGGTCTTTACAGCTGGCCTCGTGGTGGGTTGGAGCTGCAGCACAGGCTAGTGGTTTCTCCTGGTGGTTGGCATGTGGACATGTGGGTTAAAGATGTCCAGCTGAAAGACCGTCTGCTATTACAGAACTGGACAAGTTTGAAAAGCTCCTTTTGGTTGAGTAGGTTTAGAGATCAAAGAGTTCTCCATCTTGGTTAAAGATGCTTCTGTTGAGGCCTTAATGCTGTTGTCCTAATAGCAAAGTCTTCTGCACTGGAGTCCTTCTAAAGGCTTGATCCTATGTAGCTGTTTCAGAGCCCAGGGAAGTTTTGTGGATCCATCCTCCTCCCAGCCTGCAGGGTTTGTCTGCTCCAAAGAGGAGAATGCTGCCTAGCTGATGAGTTTGTAAGTCTCACCATTGTGGAGCTCACAAACTTCTACAAGACAATTCTTGGGTCTGTTTTAATGTAAATCAGATGTGCAATGTCCTGCAGCGGTAATGCAAGGAAGGTCCTTGCTCTGGTGTTTTGTCCCCATTTGATGGGTCAGATGGGTGGGATTAGGAAGGAGATGGACTCATTGTGCCCTGTGTGCCTGTGAACATTTTTGGCACCTTTCTGTGCTCTTTCTGGGGCAGTTATGAACACTCAGCTCCTTTTGCAACCTCAATCAAAGAGACACCCACTGGGAAGCTTCCGTGATAAAAGTAGGAGAGGGTGTTCTGGGGCAGGGAGAAAATAACGTTGTTCTTGGGACAAAACTGAACTCTGGTGGGATGTAATGAGTCTATAGTTACCAAGATGGTATTTAATTATTTCTTTTCCTTGGTTTTCAAGCCTTGGCACTGTCACTTTGCTGGCAGCAAATCACACCAAGTTAGTTTACGTTAAGAACAGAAGATGAAGTCCTAGATAAGCACTTGGCTGTAGGAATATCTTATACTGAAATGTATGGGGAGGACACGGAGGAGAGTCTGTCTTTGCTCTCAGTGCTATCCAGACTCCATGGCTGTGACCAGGGCTGTGTTTCTCTCTACTGAAGTGCTGGTATCGACAGCTCCGAGGATGCTTCTTGCTTCTAGGAGGCGAGATGAACAGAGAGGAGGGTACAGTGACAGCTATCCTTTTCCAGGGTGACTTGTAGCCTTTTGGTGATGATAGCATCACGGTTTTGCATGGACCAGGAGTGCATGCTTCGATGGATGATGGAGTAATCACACCATAACCCACCTTTTAGCTACCACTCATCTCTGAGACAATGATACTCATCACTGCTGAGCTGGTGTGCTCAGCACCTGTGGGTGCTGGGGTGCAGACCTGGCCACAGTATAGGGTACAGTGTGGTAGCTCCATTCTGAACTTCTGTTAATGTAAATATTCCCAAATAATGCCTCTATTCCTGCCAGCTCATCTCTCTCCCTCTCTACCATGTTTAATTTCTGACTAAACATTTGACAAATGTTCTGTATAGAGTTCCTAGTTTATCTTAAAGAGACCTGCTGCCACCACAGCTAAAATCTAAACCAACACTTGACTTAGGGGTCGAGTGCCAGATGAACTTGGCAGTTGTTGACATACTAGACGGTCCCGTTCGATGTGCAGACCCCAGCTATGAATTGTGGGGACTGGCTCTTGGGGCAGATGGGAGAGCACAGCTTTTGGGATGCCTGAGAAGAGCCTGGGAAGTATCTGGACAAATTTTCTCTTTTGGGGGGCTGGATCAGGCCACAGTTGCTGTATTTTCAGACTTATACCTGTCTGAAACAGGTCACTTGGTTATATGAGTTCCTCCAGCCTTACACCAGTTAGCCTCAAGTAGGGGTTGGCCCACAGTCCCGCTAAAGTAAGCATTTCAAGGCAGTGTTTATGGCCAGTAATTTGTCTTAGAGTGTTTTATATATACGTGTGTATGTGCCTGCGGGCATACACACGAGCATATACATACATACTTGCTCAGGAACGCGGTTTCCAATCCTTTTAACTTGTTCAAAAAGTAAACTAGGGAGAAACTGGCAGTGAGTCGGAGCCGCCTGCCAAGCATTGCAAACCAGAGAAGTGGTAAAACATAAACACTTTGGAGTTTATCCTCGGGATTTATATAGTTTGGCTGCTGGGGGATGGACTTGTGTGGAGGGGGAGGCTCGTCAGCTCCTGCCATGCTGCTCCCGCGGCGCCGAGCCCAGCACCTCCGCAGCCACGCTTCCACTCCTGGCAGCGTGCAAGCAAGAGGGTAGTGCAGGGCTGTCCATCCCTCCCCTCCTGCTCTGCTGGCCACATGGGGTGGGTTTTGGGTGATGGCAGCAGAACAGGTCTGCTTTTCCCCCTCCCTCGCACTAAAGTAAAAGCAGACCTCCTTGACGCTTAATCAGATTTGAATGTGTTTTTTGGCGTGGCTTTAAAGAGACTGGCAGTGAATAGCTGGTTTTGATGCCATTTATTAAAAACCTCTGGTAGAATTTGTCTCCGAAAGCCTTTGTAAGAGCTGGCAAACGCACAAGGGTTTGATGCAGTTAATGTATTTTAATCTTCACCCCCCCACACCCCTTTCCCTTTTCTGTCGCTAATTGTAGGGCTCTCAGCTGTCTGCCGCCTTCTCCGGGGGGATGGCAGGCTCTGCAGGGACCTGTACATACACAGGCTTAATAAGGTTGCAGTGGCATGGAGAAAAGTGAGCATCCTCTTCAGGGAGGAGGGCTGGGATGGGCGGTGTGGGGTGCCAGGTCCCACACCAGGTTCTGACGCAGGGGCACCGGGTGGTCCTTGCCATGTTAATTAACTTCCTGGTGCAGCCTCATTCTCCTTGGCGGAATGAGACAGATGAGTGGGGGAACAAAGATGTCCGTTTTCCAGGGGCTGGGCAAGTGCAAAGTGTTCGTGTTGGACCCACTCAGCAGCTGGATCCCGAGAAGGGCTTCCTGAGGCTCCCTTTCAGATTGAGTTTGATGATCTTTCATCACTGACTTGGTCTCTCACTTGCTTGGTATATCCACCTTCCTTGGAGCCAAAGGACTTTCTGAGCCCATTTGATGCTCCTGACCTGCGTTTGGGACTTTTTGGGGGTATTTTTTCACACTTTGTGCCCAAAGGTGCTGCACCCCCTTGCAGCATGGTGAGGACTGTCAGGAGCACCATAAGATTAGTGTGGAGCAATTTGTGGAGCTCAAGGAGCAGTTTTCCCCCAGCCCACAGTTTGGGCTGTGCATTGCTCCTGTCACTGCTCCTTGTTTCCCCTGCGTGGAAGAGCTCAGAGCTGTGGCCATGCCCTGGAGCACTCTTCCTGGTTGAGGGTCAAAGTTGGAATTGCTTTGCATTTAGTTTGCCTCATCAAAGAAAAGTAAACTTCTAACAGCCCTCCCTCACTCATGTGAGTTGCAAATTTAGCGAGAGGGAGGCGTGGATGGAAATTACTCCCAGGAGAGAAACAGTCTGAGAGACTTAAACAAATGGGAACTGAGCAGCTTTGCTCTTCCCCTGAGGGTTTGGCTGTTAAATAAACTCACCGATGAGTCTGGCTGCTTGTGTGTGTTGGTGCAGAAGTGTGTTTGTACACAGGGGCTGGGTGTTGCTGGGTGTAAGCCACTGGGATGGGGTGTACTGGGTGCTGTACTCCTTGGCATAGAGATGCTCAAGCAGCCTTGGCTGGCCTTGCCTCCGTCCAGAGTTTGCAGGGATGGTTGAGGTCAGAGGGAAGCTCACCTGACCTTTCCCTCTTCTCCTTGCCCTCTCCAGGGTTCCACCTCAGCGGGACAGTGACAGAGCCAGCGACTGCAACAGAACCAGAGATGACCTACAAGGTGGCCATCAGCTTCGACCGCTGCAAAATCACCTCAGTGACGTGCGGCTGCGGGAACAAGGACATTTTTTACTGCGCTCACGTCGTGGCGCTTTCACTGTACAGGATCCGCAAGCCGGACCAGGTCAAACTCCGTCTTCCCATCTCAGAAACCCTTTTCCAGATGAACAGGGACCAGCTCCAGAAGTTTGTTCAGTATTTGATCACAGCACACCACACCGAGGTGCTGCCCACCGCCCAGAAGTTGGCTGATGAGATCCTGTCATCCAACTCGGAGATCAACCAAGTGCACGGTAATTCCTCCCTGGGTGACCTGGAACTGCTTTACTCTGTTTGGGCTGGGGTGGTGGTTTGGATGCTGATGGTGGTGGCCTTCATTTTGCTGTTTATCCGTTGCTGCACAGAGAGAGCTGGCAGTGTCACACTGATGTTAGTGCGTGGGTGCTGGGACCGCATCATCAGGGCATCCCCATCCTGCCCTCTGCTCTTCTTTATGTGTTTATCTGTCGAACATTGGCTTCAACAGGCAGGAAGAGGCAGAGCAGACAGGCTGGTGGTGCACAAGGCACAGCTCAGAGTAGAATGGAGAAGCCAAGGGTGGAGGACAGCAGCATGGTTAGTCCCCAGCACAGAAGGAGGTGGTGCTGGGACCCTGCAGAGCGAGAGGGGCAGTGGGGATGTGGCTCCTCCATCACGCAGGGACACGGTGTCAGCCCCAGCCCTGCACGTTGCTAAGTCAGATGCGGCTGAGCCGGCGGGAGATAAAGCTTTAATCTCCATGGGCGTTAATTTGCCCATAATAAATGAGCGCCGCTGTTCTGACCTACTGCACAAAGGCAGTGGAGATGTGTCCCGGGGCTTTGTGTTTGGAAGGTGCTTTTGACTTCCTCCCCTGCAAGTCTGGGGGACAGTGCCCATCCCTGCCCTGCCACACTGGCCCAGGAAGTAGCCCAGGCTCCAGGGGGTCTCCTGCTGTGTCTTTCCAAGGGCCCAGGAGGTTGCCCAGGGTCTGCAGCAATGAGCTGCTCCCCACCGTGCCTGTCCCACCAGCTGTAGAGCAGAGATAATAAACATTTATCTGCCACGGAAGGGCGTTGCGGGGATTAACACATGCCTGTTAAGTGCTCTGAAGATGAAAAGCCCCATGTGCAGCCTAAAATATCATCTGAACTGGTTGAATCCACATGTAGAGGTGAGGCCAGGGATTCACCTCCACCGTAGGGGTGATGGCAGCTCTGATCTTAGATGTTTTCCCCCTCCCTCTATCTATTCCTGCTCCTATGTTGGGAGTGGCCTTTGTCTCCTCTGCTGGGCCACGTCTGCTATGTGGGAGGTTGTGCTCTAAATAACTGGCTTTTGCAGGGGGCAGGGGGTCCTCAATTTTTGGCATTACAAAAGAGTGAGGAGCTGTGATACTGCAAGGATCTGGTGAGGGCCACTCCTTCCCTGAGCAGATCTGCTGAAGCTGAGGCTGGGCCAGATCCCTTCTTGGCCATTGTTTGAGGCTGCTTTCTCCTAAGCAGATTGAAGTAAAGCTTTTAAGACCCTGAATATTTATTGCTCTAGAGTCAGCAAAAGGCTGGTGATTGAGAGTCTTACAAAGATACAGATGTTGGCTCCGGTTCAATATCTGCCTCGTGTTTTTACAAGTGGTTTTAAAAAAAAACAAAGCAAAAATTCTCGGTCCCTTCAGACTCGTGCAAATTCACGCGCTCTAGCATGCGACTTTGAACCAACAGAGACACGGCGAATTACCCCACAGAAGGTGGCACCTGTCTGACACCCCTGTGGCTGCCCAGCTGGTTACAAGCAAGGAAATGCCTCTGCAAGCAGGAGAGCAGCCTCATCTCATCCTGGGGGAGGATGCAGATCAGCCTTAGGATGATGAGATGATCTGAAGATGACCTATAACTCATAGATTTTTGCCCCCTTTGAAAAGGAAGGCTCCAAAAAGCTCACATTCAAGTTCAGAGTGACGCTGTCCTGGGCTCCAGCTCTTGATCCTGGACAGTGTTGCAAGTTTTGGCCTCCTTGTCTTGCCAGAAACACAGCCACAGTCAACTGCATTGCAGAGCTACTAGAGCCCAGGGTGAGGAAGGGCTGCAGGCATGTGGGGTTTTGTATGGGAGAGCGATTTTGGGGTCTCCAGCTGAAGGGGATCCAAATTTGTCCCCCATCTCTCCCTTTCCAGCTGTGGTTCATGCATTCGTAGTGGGTCACTGATCCTGGGATTTGTAATTCTTCTAGCTATCTTTTACACAGAGGTTTATGGGCTTGTGTTCACAGTTCTTGACTGTGTCTAGTTCAGACCCTTGTGGTCACACCTTCGTTCACCTTGGGGTTGGGGCCAAGGTGGCTTTTGGCAGGCCAACCTCTGCAACTCAAGCAGTAGCCCAGTGTGTGCACTGGACACCTGAGGTTAACCTTGGAGCAAGAACAGCCTCTCCAGGAATACTTTATTCTTTCCCCCACCCATTTCTTCTGAGGAGAGCTCTATTGGGCTTTATGTAAGCATTGGGTCTTCCCCACCTGCTTCTGGTCACCCAAGGGGCTGTTCCTTCCGTGTTGATGGTGAGCACATGGGATGGAGCAGCTGATTCTGCACCAGGCTGGCTGGAAAATGCCCGTTGTGCAAAGGGATTGTCTGGTTTTGTACAATAAGGCTGTCAGGGATGCTCCTTCTCCTCCTGCAGAGCCTGAATGGAAGAGAAAATTACCGGCCATTGTCTGGCACGCTCGGCTCCGGGCACTGGAGCTTTGTTCCTTGCAGGAGTCTGTAGCCGCAGGCTGTGCACCGCGTGCCGATCTTCCCGGCTGTCTTCCTAGAAGGAAATGCAAACTATCCAGTAATGATGGAGTCTTGGAGTGCAGCCAAGGCACTCGCGTGTTCTCGAAGGATTCAGTCCAAGTAGAGCTCCAAGGTGTGCCTGCTGCTCTGCTCCCCACTTGACCTCCGCCTGCTGAAGTGGGTCACGTTTCTGCTCCCATGGCCTGGCTGCAAAGGGCAGTGTCCTCACAGCGAGAGCATGTCACGCGTCTGGCACCTCCACGCTCAGCAGCTGGAGTGAGGAGACCAGGGTTGGTTTCAGTGCTGTAGTGTGCCCTCCCCAAGGGGACAAAACCCAGCGGTGTGACTGCTCAGCATGGAGCAAGGCTGCGAGGGTGTCATTGCGCCAACAGAAGTGTCTCATGGCTGCTTGGCCTTTCCCAGTGGGGTGAATGCTGGGGGCATCCAGAATCTGCAACTGGAGAGCTGGAAGTCAGGACTCCAGCGAAGTGAGGATTATCTGGTGATGGCCACCTTGGCACCCTGCTCCCTCCCTCCTCCAAGAGTGTCAGCCCAGGGCTTTCCTTTGCTTGCTGTGGCAGCAGCCTGGCTCAGGGGATATGCAAGCTGAGAAAGTGGCTCAGGGCCACCAGCCCATGGTGGGACATGCTGGTGGGATTAGATGGGATTGGTGCAGCTTTGCTGTACCACTATGAAACCTGGGGCAAACACATCTTCCTGAGGTGTGGATGAGGAAGAGACAGTGATTGCTTTGGTGCAGTAAAGTACTACAGAGAGGGCCAGGAGATGTTGGAGAGGGCAACACTGAGAAAAAGCTGAAATGGGAGTTGTAGACAGAGAGGGATACTTTGGGGGCAAAAGCAAGTGAAGGAGGGGGAACTCAGAAGCACCAATGAGTCCTGACAGCAGTGCTGGTTTTCCTGCTCTCACAGCGTGGATCCAACATCCATCAACATCCAGTGCACAAGATCCAAGCCATCCCAAGCAGACTTGGGAGGCAGCCTTTATTTCCTCTGGTATTTTGGTTCATGCCTGTAGGGAATGATTTGAATTTATTTTAAGAGGAAGAATGGATCAGTGTGGGGTGTACAGAAAGGAAAGCTGTGTCTCAGATATGTTCCTTGAACTTGGTTGGAATATCTGGGCTTTGGAAGCAAACACTGAATTCTTCTGCAGTCTGTGGCAAAGGAGAGGAGGCTGATGGAAACTGCTGCAGGGCCAGACAGTGGTCATTAAAATCTGTAATTAGAAGCTTAAAGACAGGACAGTGCCTGTGAGTCCAGAAGACCTGGGGCTTAGAGGTACCTTTCATGCATCATTGATGAATTCTTGCCCTTCCTTGGGTAAGGAGCAGAAGGTTTTGGCAGCCCCAGTGTTTGCAGCTCTGTAACTCACCCTGCTTGAGCTGAACTTAATCATGTCAGAGAGTGCTGCTGCCTGCAGCCCAGGAGACATGGCTGGGGCGGTCTGTCTGCCCCATGGAAATGCCAGCACGTGACACTGTGGTGCTCAGCTGATGCCATCGAAGGGCTTGGGATGCTCTTCTCAGCCAGAAGTGGGAAAAGCCACAAAGCTGCTGTCGCACAGTGCAGGGGCAGCTCCCTCCAAGAACAAGCCAGTGTGAGTCACCAAGAGGCCTCTGTGGTCCTGCAGGGACTCAGGAGCTTCCTTGGAGGAGAGGACTTTCGGAAAACCCTGAGGCCTTGGCATGGGAAAACCAGATCTGCTTATGGAAAAGACACAAGGAGACCTCTGCCTCATCTGTTCCCCATTGTCCCAGATGCATTCTTGACCACCTTGAACCTTCTTTCAACTCCTGGGCTAATACTGCCCTTCACCTGTTGGCCCATGTTGCTCCTTGTGCACAGCAGGTCAATGTGCAGGAAGTCCCTGCTTGTCCTGTCACACCGAGCCAGGGCTGATGTTTGAGGAGTCCTGGGGTGGTCTTTAACTTTCAGGTCATCCTGAGACGGGCGTCTGGAGGGCAACACCAGTAAATCTATTTGAAATTCTGCCTTCCTGCAGTGGAGGAGGAGAAGGTCAGATCTCCAGGGGATTCGTGTTCCTGTTTGCTGAGCTGATGTAGATTTAGTGGATTTAAGCGAAAATAACACACCTGAGTGCTGGAGAGAAGTTCTTCCCCCTTGTCCTGCAGAGGCACTGGGGTTGCCAAATGACTCTGGAGCACACGAGTGGTGCTTGACAAGCAGCTTCCAAAGTTGGGTGTACCACATACTGGTACCAGCTGGACCACAGAGCTCCACCATGCTGAGATCCAGTCCAGATTCACTTGCCCCATCGCTGGCAGGTGTGTTTGAATCTTCAGGCCACCCTGGAGGACCCCCCCCCTCCCGCAACCTGTCTCCACTTGAAAACAAATCAGGAGCCTTGGCAGAGCTCAATTCCTTGCTTCACTGCTATTTTTAATCCCTTGTTAGAGTTCATTTCCTTTCTGGTGCCTGGTTATTTTCTCTCCTTGGTTTTCTGCTGTTTGCTTATTTGTCCACATCCTCCCCACCCCCCTCCCTGAACTGTTCCTTCAGGTCTGTTTTCTCTCTGGGCTTGGGAGAGGCAGCCCTGAGGCGTTCAGCAACGCCACCACGTGCAGTCATGAGATGGCCCTTGTGAACTGCCACCACCATGGCCAGCCCTGCTCCGGGCACCACTGACCCCGGGGCCAGCATGGCCAGGCCCCAAACCACTGACAGGTGCTGGGCACAGTTTGGTGAGATGACCATGGGAGCGATGCTGGAGCAGTCATCTTTATCCCTGGGTGGCTTTTAGCATCAGTTTGTCAGCTCCAGGCACTGATTAAAAATAATAATTGTCCCTTTTTCTTTATGTCACCAATCCTGCTTTGGGTGAGATGCTCTGGGAGTGCTTTCCACTTCACCCACCCTTCTTGGGTTCAGGAGCTTGGGTTTGGGATGTGCCAGTGCCTTGGCATGACCCACGAGATCCCTCTGCCTCCTTAGCCCTGAAAATCTGTGGCGTTCCAGTGCAGAAGCACCTTTTGTTTTCTTCATGTAAGGCAGCTAATTTCTGAGCAAGGAATTGAATTTTCCGTGCCTGGCTTCACTCTGTTTTCTTATTTGTGGATTTTTCCAGTCCTTATTTCTCAGTCTTTGTATTTGCCTGGAGGAGTCTCGCTTGGCTGTCAAACAGTTAAACCCCGAGCCCCCTGGAAGGGAGGAATCCTGGGCTGTGATGGATTGCATTTTTATCTCTGTTTCTACAGCCAGTGTAAACGGGCTGGTGAAACACTTTCCACTCAAGATGTGCAACAGTGTTTCCTTAAATCTGAATCCGGCAGGACCAAGATCCAGCACATCTGAAACAGGGCTCTTTGGAGCACGAATGCTGCTATATGAGAAATGTGTTATGCAGGCGCCGGGCTGTTTTACATGCCGTTCCCGGCTCCTTTGGAGCTGAGACATGGAATCACTCATCAGCTGCGTCACGGCATACCGCTGCTGAAGCCCCCACGGTGTGAACGTTGGCAAAGGGAAGTGGACAAATCCTGCCATTAATATTTAAACCCAGCACAAATCCCGTTGTTTGCTCTTAAATGTTTATCCAGCTCCCCGGCGTAATTGGGCAGCCTGTTATCTGCCGGGTTGTGTTGCACGTGTGGGAATCTGCTATTACAGCCCTCCCTCCGAATATTTTGCAGGAGAGCAAAATACATTTACAAGCAAATTTGGGTTTTATCTGGAGGCGCGGGAGGCGCGTTACTAATTTGGCTGCGGCCCGAACCCCAACGTGCGAAGTGCTCAATGTGTTGTGTGGGAGGAGGAGGTTTTATTTAGCTGCACACTCCTCTCCTCGCTGCCTGGGCTTTCCGTCTCTAACGCTGCGTGAGAGCAGCAAGCGCCGAGGGTAGCCGGGGAACCCCAAAAAAATGCAGTCGCTCTTTGCATCTCCAGAACTCCTCCACCTTAATCTGTCGCAGCGGCCCCGGTGAGGGACCAAGGATGAACTGAGCTTAGATGGGTCACCCCAGGCACCTCCTGGTCCCTATAGATGCAGCCAGGTGACCCCATAAAGGCAGTCGAGGCTGCTCCGGGTAGCTGCAGCTAGGAGTGGCGGGCAGGAGGGCGGGGAGGAGGATATTAAGAGTGCAAGCGTCTGGGATACCTAGGGATGGGGCCGGATAAGCGCTCATGGTAGACAGATTAGTCATCGGTTCCTGATAGGGGATAATCACTGGCTTGTCTGCTCTTTATCTGTGAGATAAGGATGAGGCTGGGGGAGGGAAGGAAAAGGCACAGAAAAGCTCAGAGGGCCAGAGTGGACTGTCCCTGTCCCTGGCGTGGTTGTCCCTTGTGGCTTATGGCAGGGCTTGGCCGCTGGCGGCAGAGGAGGAGGATCAGGCCATGTGTGGGGCTGTAGGCAAAAACCTTCATGCTCATCCAGGAGCTGTGATTTCCTTTCTATTGCTTCAGCTCCCATCCCAATTACGTGGTTGTGTCGCCTATAAATTATTCTGCAGAGGGAGCAGCAGCATCCTGTCCCTTCAGCATGCCTAGAGCTTGCTGGAACTTCTCTCAGGCAGTGACTGTTAGCAGAAATTAAAGTAATTTTGTAAAGGATGTTAAATACAAATAACTATCCTACAGGGTCAGGATCATTCTCAGCCTTTCCTGGAGGAGCAAAACCCCTCAGGTTGGTGTTGTCTTGCTTACAAGCCAGGAAGAGACAGTTGCCCTGCTGAACAAGCATTCTGGAGCATGATTTTCATGAATTGCATTTGAGCTCCTGGTTCAGCAATACACGGGGCTGAGGCATGCACAGCATCCCAAGCTGTCTCTGTAGAAAAGTGGTTTCTGATACCCACTCAGATCCCAGTCAAGTAGGGAAGACATCATTAAGATTTAATTGGGAATATGTCAGCTACAGCATCCCTTAGCTCTCTGACCCTCTTCCTTGCTTGAGAGGGAGATGAGATGGGAGAAGCAGACCAAAGTGGAGTGGAACATCCTCCAGCCACCTCTGTCCCTCCTTGCCATTGGCTCTCCCTGATGAGTCCCTGAGCAGGACTCAAAAACAGGGAGCTGAGAAGCCAAGTTTCTGTTCCCTTTTGAGCTCCTGGCTGCTTGCTGGACTCGTGCTGCTGCCTGCCCTGTGAGCCCTGGAACCCATCATTGGGAGATAGGGTAGTGCTTTGGGGGACAAAATGGGAATTGGAAGGGGCAAGGCAAGGGAAATTTGGTCCAAGTTGTTTAAGGCACTTGTGGGTTTTCTGTCTTTTTTTGTTCTCTGGAAGGTGAAGTACAGCCTTTGAACACATGCATGTGACTGCCAAAGGCTCTGCTCTGGTCGCAGTTTGCTCTTTGAAGGATTATCGATCCTTTGTTCTTTCCTGCAGAGGGTCTCTCCCAGGCAGGTACATGGATGCCCAGAGACTTGTCCCCTGTCCTAAAACAAATGAGGGGCAGGACCAGGTGTTTAACCCAGGGCTCTGGAGCCCATATGCAGTGATAGCTTTGTTAAACTGTTCCAAACATGGGAAAGGGCTTGCAGGAACTGGAGCTTTACTGATGCTTTAACAAACCTGTGATGTGAAGCAGCAGGATGAGCACCCTGGGCAATCCCTGGAGCCATGGAGCGCTCCAGGCTCTGCAGCTGCATTGCCTGCACTCCTGGGGCTTTGGAGGAAGGCAGGCCCCTGCTGTCCCTCAGCCTCACTTCATGTGGGATGCAGAGGGAGAGTGGCCAGGCAAGCATTAGCCCTGTGGTCAGGATCCCTCCTGATGGCTGCTGCCCCCACTGTGTTGGGAGAGCATGGTGCTGCCAGCTGGAGCTCCCTGCCTGGGAATCAGGGTGGTATTCACCCACCTGAACTAATAAAATAGAGGTAGATCTACTCCTTGGTGATGGGACTGCTGATCTGCTGAGAGGGTAATCAGGCATTGGAATGGGCTGCCCAGGGAAGTGGTGGATTCTCCGTCCTTGGAGGTTTTTAAGACAAGACTGGATGTGGCACTTAGCACCATGGTCTACCAACCGCAGTGGTAGTGGATCAAGGATTGGACTTGATGATCTCAGAGGTCCCTTCCAACCCAGCTGATTCTATGATTCTGTGATAAACACAGTTGTCTCTTTCCTCCTCCCTCCCTGTTCCCTCAGGCGCTCCTGACCCTACTGCTGGGGCCAGCATCGACGACGAGAACTGCTGGCACTTGGACGAGGAGCAGGTCCGAGAGCAGGTGAAGCTGTTCCTATCTCAGGGAGGGTACTACGGCTCGGGGAAGCAGCTCAACTCCATGTTTGCCAAGGTGAGGAGCCGGCTGCTCTCTCCCATCTCCGCCCGGCATGTCACGTAGCTGGCAGCTCGCTGGCTGCCCTGGCAGGGTGCCCATCACAGCTGGGAATCTCTGCTCCAGTGCCTTCTCGCCCTGTCGCGGAGCAGGCGGTTGTAATCCAGGCTCTGGGTCAGGCCTGGGTTGTCTCACCTGCTGTCCTGGCAGGTCCCTTCCTCCCATGTGATGGGCTTGCCATGATCCCTATGCAAGACGAGGCCTTCCCTCGTCTCCCCTTCAGCATGGTGGGGAAAAAGCCAACCCTGCAGAGCCTACCAAGGCATGGAAAGGTGCCAGCAGCCTATGGGCTCTTCTCTTTCTTTGCAGAAGGGCTTTGTTTTCATGTTCTTAGTCACTTGGTCCTCTTCACAGCCTGGCTGTGGCTGCTACTCACTTGGGCTCCAACCAGCCTCATCACTGCCATTACATGAGGATTGTAATGTATAACGTTATGCACACACACACACATACATATATACATGTATGTATTTACAGTCTGGACCCTCAGGATGAGGGAGCTGTGGCTTGCCAGCAAGGTCAATGTATCTTAAACACCTCTGAGGGATCATGTTTGTCTCACTGAAGACCTTCTCTTTGTCCTTTCCAGGTCCGGGAGATGCTGCGCATGAGGGACTCCAACGGGGCCAGGATGCTGACGCTGATAACAGAGCAGTTCATGGCTGATCCTCGGCTCTCCCTCTGGAGACAGCAGGGGACGGGCATAACAGAGAAGTGCCGGCAGCTCTGGGATGAGCTGGGTAAGGGCCACTGCCTTGCAGAGAACAGCAGGGCTGTCTGGGCTGCTGGGCCAATGGACATCATTCCAGAGGCCCTTTGGGGCTCTTCCCTGGGAGAGGAGACCCTGAGAGATGCCAGGAGCTTACTTTATCCCCTGCTGGGGAAATGCTGGTGGGAGAGCTGGATCAGGCCCAAACCACACAGTTCAACACCTTAAACCAGCCCCTCTCCTGCAAAGGGGTCAAGGACGATGAGTGTGCAGCGTGTGGCCAGTCCCATGCTTGCAGCAGCCTGGTGTTTGGTGTGCTGCCCCAAAGCCTTTGCAAGGCAGGACACAGGGGGCTGGTGAGCCCTAAGGGCTGGATGTAGCTGGATGTGCAAGTGCTGTTTCTGGAGGAACCATGATCCAGAGGGGGAAAGGCAGGTTCTCAAGTGTCATCACATCTAACAGATTTCTGCCTGCTGTGGTGCGCGTTTCCGGGGTGAAGGGGGCAGGATGGGTGGCACAGAGCCTGGCTGTAAGGGAAATGCAGCTCTGGGTAATTCTGTCTAAGCACCTTAGACACTGGCTCAGCTGGCTGACACTGTAATATGATTAGAACAAAACATTTAGATGATGTGGGCTTGGGGAGGTTGGTTGTGTGGTGAAGTTAACCCAACAGTTTTGGGCTGTCCTGGACATCTGTGATCTTGGGTGAATAGTTTGACTTGAGCCATAGTTTTATGAGTGAGTTTGAGCTTCTCTGCAGCCTGCTGGTAGGAGATGCTGTGCAAGGGCAAGGACTGACTGGCTGGGACCAAAGGAATCTTGTAGAACTGGAAGAAGGATTAGGATGGTCCAGGATCTGGAGCACCTGAAGCTGCAGCTGGAAATCACAGACCCTCCTACCAAGTGCCCAGCAAATGCAAATATAGTCATGAGGCTGGGGACCCTGGCCAAATAGTGCAGACAAGGGCTGGGCAGGGATGGGATGACTCGCTTCTGTATGAAGTTCCCTGCATGGAAATAACTACACCAGCTCTGGAGAGCTCATCTGTGCTTGCTTGCCAAGAAGATATTTCCAGGATTTTGGGATGCTGCAGCTAGACAGTTGGATAAGCAAGGATCCTGGAGAGATGGCCAAGTCCACCAAGCCAGAATTTCCGCATGGAAGAAAGCAAACGCATTGGTGAAACGTGAATGGATGGGGGTGTGGGCAGGCCTAGACACAGGAAGCAATTTGCCCAAAATTACAGATTATTTGGCCAGATTTCCAACCCTGTATCCAAGCCGAGAGCCCTCCCTCCCTTCCTGCACAGACAGGGGGGGAGTGGTTGGGTTTCCGTCCCGGCTTAGCCGTACAAGGACCAGGTTGGCGCGCGCAGTTTTGGTCGGCACAGTGGGAGGAGGTGACAGCACGTCCCCGTCGGCAGATGGCAAAGTGGCTGGGGAACATCAGGGCCTTACCAGGGCTGGATCAACGTGACAGCAGGGGAAGTGTGGTGCCAGCCAACACACGTCAGAGCAAGCAGCTCGCCTGGCATAGGCATGTCACATGGGAGGGTCTGGGCATCTCCACGCTGAAGAGAAGCCCCTGTAGAGGACATGTTGATGTTCCAAGAAGCGGCTCCAGGACAGGATGGGCATGGACTATACTCAAAGCAGGGATTATTCCCCCTATTTTACAGAAGCCTTTTGGATTTGACCTTGGGCAGCGTTTGCTGTAGGAACAGAGCATCTCTCTGAAGGAAGGGTGGAGGCATGGAGGGACCAGCGCTGCTGTGAGTTGGTGGAGCTCACCGGTAACAAACCTGAGCAACAGAGAGAGGTGTCCCAAACCATCCCTGGGATGGGTAACAGTAGCCAGGGCATATCAGGCAGTGAAGGCACCTTGTCTGACTGCCTGTGGGCTGTGGATGCCAAAGCTGCTGGTGTTACCACTGCTGCTGAAGGGAGGGATGAGAGGCCTGTTGCCAGCTGCCATGGGAAGCCCTGGCACAGACCGCAGTCCTCCATCACGTGGAAGCAAAAAATGGGCCTCTTGGAAATTATTTTGGGCACGTGTTTAATAATTAATCATTGATTTTACCAAAGACTGCATCACAGACTTGCGTGGGATTGGAAGAAGATCAGCCTTAAAGAAGATTGTGGATTTGTGCTGGGGAAAATGTAAAGGATTTTGCAGGATTTCGGAGTTTAAAAGAAAAAAAAAAATTAAAATAAAAATGGGATCGTTTGCTTGTGCGTGTGCTGCCAACTGAACATCTATTGCCCCGTCTGCTGGGGAGCCAAAGGAAGGACCTGCTGGCTGGAGAGCTCAGCAGCGTGGGAGTATTTGCCCTGGCGCATTAGTACTTACGATTAAAGCCTAATTACAAAAAATAGACGAAAAACCAGCTGAAGTGCAGCCTGACCTTAATCTGCCTGGAGACGGGTTTATTTATCTCGGCCACTTGTTTACAGTGGGGAATTTCAGCAGATTAAGCCGGGGAGCGACCCTGTGGGAAACGGGAGAATTTCTTTGATGGTTTGGAAACTTGGGCGCGGGATCGGAGCGCCTGTCTTCTCCGGGGCCGGCAGCCAGGACTGCTGGGCTGGGAAGGCTCTGACCCCCCCGTCCCTGCACCCAGCCCCGTCATCAAAAAGCATTTTTGTTTAGAGGCTTAGCTTAATCGTGATCTGCTGCTTTGTTCCCCGCTTAACCTCCTGCTATTGGAAAGTTCAGATGAAGGTTTCTGCAGCATATGAAGAGACACGGAGTCTGACCCGGCGTGGCATTTTGGCTCAGGACAGGAGTCACTTGTGCTGTCAGCTGATGTCACTTGACCATAGGGCTCAGAAAACCACTCTATTCTATCTCCCAGATAATTATCATGACCGAGACATATGCAAATCCCACTTCCCTCCTTGCTCCCATCTCCCCACCGCATCTCCTGCAGGAGAGCCCAGGGGCATAACGTTTTGGCAGGCAAAGGATGCCTCGGAGGGCTCCCAAAAATAGGCAGCAGAGTCATGAGGCTTCCGAAGATCGCATATTAGCTGAGCTGTGGGAGCCAAAAATCCAACGGGTGCATCCCATTCCTGGGGGCGGTGGAGCCGGAGCACCAAGCCTCGTTACCGCCTGTCAGCCAAGCTCTGTGCACCAGCAGAGGCGTGAGCTGGAATTGCCGGAGGCTGCTTTTCACACAAGCAGCCCCAAAGTGGGCGAAGAAGGGCAATGACAACAGGCGGGAGCCCTGGTGGGAAGGGGATGCCCAACACCAGGAGCCAAGTGCAGGATTTATCTCATGGCCATCCGAGGGGGTGGGGAGTTCTGTGCCCTCAGAGTGGCAGTGGGCAGGCACCCACCACTTGGCTGAGGGGTAGCAACCAGAGCCTTAAAGAAGACTCATTCTCTGGAGCTGAGACCTGATTTTTTCAAAGATGCCATGTCTGCGCATCCCCTGTGGAGCCTGCAGGAGCCTGGGAGCGAGTGACATGGACTCTGGGAAGGATGGGCCCCTAAGGAGGTAGCTCTTTTACGCATTAATTAATCGCTGATGTTGCAGCTCAAAAATCTTAATCCCCCGTGTTCATCAGAAAGGAGTGGGGTTTTGGTGGGGTTTCCTGGGAGCCCCGAAGCTGAGAGGCAGATGGAGCTGGACCAGGAAAGAGCTGCTTTGGACATTTGCTGGTCCTCAGTGCCTGCGATTGTTTTTCCCATGCCCATTCCTGGATGTGATGCTGCTGCTACCGTCTGCGTTGTGACGCAGTGATGTCTCTCCTGCCGAGCCAAACTGCTCCGAGGAGCCAGACGTGCACAGCCTCCACGCCTTACTAATGTTTTTAACTAAACATGTCCACAAGTCCCAAGTTGGCAAAGGATGGGTCTGAGGAGGTGCACCCCAAAAGCACCACCAAAGCTGAGCTGTAACGCAGAGGAGCAGAGACGCCAGAGTGGGGCCAGGGCCAGGACATCACTGCTCAGTCTGGTTTTGCCTTGTGTTGCCTGGCAAAGGGACTGGCTGCTCTGGCTGCCTGTGTCAGAGCTGCAGCCTCGCTCGGGGCTGTTTGGCTCAGTGGCAGGGCTGTGCAGCTGGGGAGCTACTGCTCAAAACACAGCGAGCGAGGGAGGGGGTTTGGGCTCGTGGAGGAATCCCCTCGTTGTGCAGTGGAGGCGTGTTGGGTGATGTTGTCCTGCCACAGGCTGTCACTTTGGGGTAGGAGCTTGGCTCTGGGAGTCATGGGGAGAGGTGGGGGAGAGCACCAGGCTGGGTTGGGAGAGGGAAGGTGCTCCAGGTTGATGCTGGCAGCATGGAGGAGAGGCAAGGGAATGTGTTTCTGCAGGAGGCTGAGCTGTCCCATGTGTATGACAGGATTTGACATAGGCAGAGAGAGGAGCAGCAGGAGCTGCTCAGCCTGAGGGCATCCCTGGGGGCACCTCACACTGCAGCTGTGCCAGCCCACAGCCATCCCACCCCATCGGGCAGGCACAAGGGAGGGAACTTGCCGCATCTTGGCAGCCTTGCAGGGAAATTTGGCTAGAAATGCAATTAGCTAGAGGAGTATTCATGATTTTGCACTTATTTAGGTTGCTGTAGCCCTTACCAGAGCAGTGAGTGACCCAGGAGAGTCGGCAAGGCTCAGTTCACAGCACCAGTGTCAGTTTTATGAAAGGATGAGTTGGATCTTAATGACAACAGATGTCCTTGGTCCTGGTTTTACCTCTCACGTAGCAGACAACATCATCAGGACTGTGAGGTCCCACGGTTGACCTAGAGGGTGTCAGCGTGTGTGTCCTTCTGGTGGGCATCTCTGCTTGTGAGATCCAGAGGACTCACACCTGGGAGGGCTCTTGCCTGCAAGACATCAAGCCAAGCTCGAGGTTCCGCTGCTGGTTCCTCTACAGGCTGGGGGCTACTGGGGATTAAAAAAGAAAAAGAGGGGGAAAAAAAAGAAAGAAAATACACCAAATCTCCTTTTTAAATAGTTGAATGCAAATGGCCTGAAGAACAATGGCAGATGAAATAGCATTCAGAGCGGGTTTTAAAGCGCTTGGAACGTGGGTAGGATCAAAATCAGGTTAGTCTTTGGAGATACAGACTCTGCAGCTTGCCAGGGTGTTTTTAAGCATGCTTTGATGTGTAGTTCAAACACTAGATTTGTCCTGGCAGACAGAAGCACTCACAAATTCATACACAGCCGCTCTCTCCTTCCCTCCTCCCCACTGTCCCCCATCTCATGAGATTATAATTTAGCTTCATTATGGAGGAGTTTTACTTTGTCCTGGTTTCAGCTGGGATAGAGTTAATTTCCTTCTTATTTAAAAGCTGTGTAAATCCCCCTCCTGGGTCTGTGCATTATGCAGAAATGAGTTTATGAACCTCGATGAAACCTTGCGGGCTCTCACGGCGAGCATGGCAGCTGCCGAGCTTTGCCCGGCGTGTACGGCAGTGGCACCTCCGTGACTTCTTGGCTTTGTTTAGGGGCACTGTGGGTGTGTGTGGTGTTAAACCCTCACTGCAAGCTGGAAGAGAAATCCTGCTGGCTCCGGCAGCTGCGCAAGTGGGGCGAGATGGACGTCTGTCCCCTGGAAGATGGCAATTACGGTAACGAGCTTCCCAACATCACTAACGCGCTTACGCAGAGCTCCGGTCACAGCCAAGGTGAGTCCGGGCAGGGGGTGGAAACCCAGCTGATAGCCAAAGGATTTGGGTTCAGGTCAAAACTCACTCAAAGTTGAGAGACCTCAGTTCACCTGCTGGTGATGTTTCTGGGAGCCATAGGAGCACAAAATGTTTCTCTTTACTGCCTCTGGTTTTATATACGCTTGGAAATATTTGTCTCTACTGCATATTAGGTGAAGTCACTTGTGTTTGGGGCATCAGATTAGAGACCACTTTAAAGCAACTCAACTTTGGGGGAGTTTAGACCCTACGGTCTGTGCAGGTTTGGGTGTGGGGTTATACAGAAAACCAGTACCACTTGACTGGAGCAGAGCTGAGCTCAGAAGCCCTGGCTGTAATGTGAGAGTGAGGAGTTGGAGATGATGCAGAGTCCCTTTCCCAGCCCTCGAGCCTCACTTAAGGGCTGTGATTCAGGTCATAGGGAAATCATTAGCCAGGAATGTTAACGCAGTTCAAGTGCAGAGCACAGACGGAGCAATGTAGTTATGGGGTTGTTCCTTGTGACATTTTCTCAACCCCTGACAAAGCATTTGATCCCTTTAAATTTAAGCATGTTTTCTCCTTTCTTTTGCTTGAAGTAGACATTAATTGAATGTTACTGCTCTTAGCATGCCTCTGTCTAGTGCACTAGAGTACTCTTTGGTGTATTATGTGTGGCCAGAGTAGGAAGAGGAGAGTGGGACTGCAGTGAAGGAAACTTCACTCCTCAGGGTGGGATTAGTCCCTCAGCAGCGGCTCAGGAGTGTGGCTGTCCTGCCAACCCACCCCAGCCATGGCCAGGACCACACGCCCCACTGCCCACAGTGCCTCCCTATGCTCATCCTCAGGGAGCAGCTTAATTTAAACCTGGCCTTGCTCTATGTCCTGCACCAGCCCCAGGACTCCACACTGGTGTTCCCAGCTCTCCCAAAGATTCACTCCAGCATTCAGGGCAAGTTACTGGGGCTGAGCAGGTCACTTTTTTTAGACCTGCAGGGAGTTTCCAAAGCACATGCCAGGGATGTCCCCTTCTCCCAGTGCTCCTGCCTCTCCAAGCAGGGGACTGAAAGCAGCACAGATCCTGGAGGGGTCCCAGGGTTCATGTTTGTACATATGCAAATACTGCTGCAGATTGTTGCCAGCCTCTTTTATTACTGAAGAAGAACTTTCAGGAATCAGCTGATTCCTGAAATCCTTCCTGGTAAAGTGAGCAGGCTTGGTTCTCAACATAGAAACACCTGTTTAATTTCTTTCCACCTTGGGGTGCCTGCAGCATTCCGGCTAATTGCTTGTTGTCATTCTTTCCAGACCGTGTTTATCCAGCCTCCCTGGATCAGCTTTGAACAGTGCCTTTTGTTTTCCACCCTTGAATGCATTTACCTCGGCCTGTCTTGTGGGTTGCAGGACCTAACATTCAGCCCCTTTGGGGCTTCCCATTTTGCAGCCATAAGGGCTGTGTTTGGCCCTTATGACCCAGTGTGGCTGAAGTGATAGTGGGATTACTCCAGACAGGTTTTTTCTTATGACAAACCACTTGTCTGATCCATCTGGATGGAGTGAAATGCTCATCCAGCATTTGGTAGCTTCAGAAGTGCCCATGAAGTTACAGAGCAGTTCTGGAGAGGAGCACAGACATCCACTGCAGGGCAGCAGTGGGGTTTCAGACAGTGGTGTCTCCTCCCTTCCCACCCCCTCACGCAGCCCCTGGAGGTTGCTGGAAGGTGATGGTTACCCCTGTCACCCAGAGACTGATGACACATGCTCCTGTAGTTCCCTTCGTGACTTCAGGTGCTGCTGATCTAAGAAGCTGTGGTTCAGTGAAGCCAGGACTTTGTGTTGGAGAGGAGGAGGAGAGCTCATGGTGTTTGCAGGGCAGTAATGCTGAGGAAGCCCAGTCCTGATCCGGGGGCAGCTGCCTGCGTGCTGGGCTTCGCAGGGGAGGGAATGCACTGCCATGTTTCAAGGCATCAGCCTTGTATGTGACAGTGGATTGTGGTCAGAAAGCAGACAGGTGGCCCCTGCCTCTTTTCTCACCTCTCTGGCTAAGTCACCTATTCTAGCAAGTTACTTAGCAATGCTGTCTAAGGAGACATTAGTCTCCATCAGAGGTGGGGTGGGCAGGAGAGGTATCCAAAGGCAATCTGCCACAGTGCAGGAGCCAGAGCCCCGTGTCCATCTCAGAAATGGTGTGGGCCCCTGGGGTGGGACCAAATGGGGCTTTGCTCTCATTGTAAAGGCAGAGCTCTGTCCAGGGAGGTCACGTCTGGGAGGAGGAACAGGCTACCCCTGCCCCAGCAGGGCCCTGATGGTTTTTCTCTTTGCAGACTCGCTGGCCAGGCCCAGACGAACCGTGTTCACGCGGGCGATCGAGGGCTGTGACCTCCACTGGCAGGACAGCCACCTGCAGCGCATCATCAGCAGTGACTTCTACGTGTCCCCCTCCTACCAGCGGGAGGGCGAGAGCCTCCTCTTCAACTCCCAGGGACAGCCACTGTGGCTGGGGGAGCATCCAAACCAGCACCCCTTACGTGGCCTCTGTGGGGAAGGCTGCTAGTGGAGAAGAGCCACCCGAGGCTGTCCGGGGTCCTTGCAAGCTTCTGCATCCTAGACTGTAATTGCTGCCCTGCCCTTAGCCTCAGGAGTGGGGCAAGCAGAGGAATTTCATGCCCAGCCACAGTTCTTAGAGCAATCCCCATGTCTTTACAGTCTGGGTTCCTCTTGGGCAGCTTGGACCAAGCTTATCATGTCTTCTTTCATCCTGACAGTGTTTAGCTGTCCCCAGTGCAAGTTCTCACTGTTTTCAGTACAGGGGGACTGGACACTTAAAGTCCCTTGAAAGTTGGCTGCTGAGCACAGCTGTATACTCAGGATGTTTTCTTCCCTGCTCTCACCTTGATACTCTTCCCTTAAAGGCAATGAGCAGGTGGTACAATTAAGCCTTGTGTGAGCTTAAGGCATGTGGGGCCAGGCAAGCCCAGTACCCTCCTGTGTTGTAGACTTTTAGCCCACGTACCTCATGCCACAGGAGTTCTCTACTGCAAAGTCGTGACCTTGGGCAGATCTGCAGATCCTCGACAGCTCCAAGTCTGGGATGAGAACAATGAGATGAAGGGCTTGAGGGGCTGTCAGCCGTGAGGCAGATCCCAAAATGGGAGACACAAGCCCCCACCTCCTCCAGGAGAGGGGATGACTCATCCCCTACAGCCCAAGAGGTGAATATATGGACATGGAACAGGTCAAAGCCCACCACTGCACTGCTGTACACTCTGGGAGCTGGGGTCTGCCACCACCCAGCCAAATGGGAAGGGAATATTTAAAGTCGTCTAGAAGAGGTGGTTTCTGGAGCAGCAGACACTAAGTTGCTATTAATGCCAGGGAAGGGCCCATGTGAAGGCTGCTGGTACATCTTAGCTGGAGCAGGAGAGGATATTTCTACACTGGGAAGAGTTTTGGGCAGCTGCAGGCAGAAGGTCTCTTCCCTGTGCAGCCACAGGCAGCATTGGTGGGTTAGTGCATCCATGGGCTCTATCTAGAAGGGATGTGATGGACACAGCTCCCCTGTCCCTAGCCTAATGTGGGTTCTGTTGAGCCCTCCAGTCCAGCTGGTTGGTGCATGTTATTTTTCTGATGTATTTGCCATGATTTTTGGATTTTGCGCTTTTGCTTTCTTGGCACCCTTTCAGGGACTCAGTGCTGGGAGAAGAGTGTGATTTGTCAGCAATTTCCAGTGATGAATTCAGCGAGAAGATGAATATTTCATCCATTTAGCAAATGAATAGAGGGAGCAACAAGAAGCTCTTTTACAGATGTGTTTGTTCCGACAGCCTCTTCCTCACGTATTCCTTGTGGGTGACCTTTGGGATGTGGAAACCCCATGTGTAGAGGTGGTTGTCTGCATTTCCCGAGCTTTTGGAGCTCTCCCAGGAATAGAAATTATCCCTCTACCATAACTTTATGTCTTCTGTGTTTGCCCGGATTTTTTTCTCCCCTCGGTAGGACATTTTGTAAGAAAATGGGATTTTTGCTGCTTGTTATGCAGCATGTCATGTCATCTGCTCCTGCTAATTTCTCACCCAGTCATAATCCTCTCCACAGTTGCTTGTGATTTCAGGTGAGCAATAAGCAGCAGGAGCAGATGAATTCCTAAGCAACTGTGAGTCCTGGGAGGGGGTTCCATGCAACTGTTCCTAATAATAAAACACCAGGTAGGAGAACTGCAGAAGAGATGGGGTGTCTGCAGAGCTCGCTCCATGGAGCTGTTAGGGAAGCAGTTCAGAGCATCGCCCCAAATCTGCCAGTGTCCCCAGCGCAGGGCTGGATGCCCAGCCTCACCCTGTGTGTCATCACCTGTGCCATGAGAGCAGGAGGAGGTGTTGGTCAGGACACCAAGAAGTGTTTGGGTGCACAGCAGTGAGAGAAATCACGATAAGCTGTGTGGATTTCAGGAGAAATGAGCGGCAGGGTTGCACCAGCCTGTGCTGGAGCTGTCGTATTGCAGCAATGGCGTGTTGGAAATGCTTCCATTAGATAAGCTTTGCGGAGGTGGGGATTTAGGTATTGACGTGGCTGCTGTGGGCTGAGTGTGGTAGGAGTCCCGTTAGTATTCCTGGTAGGCATCCCTTCCAGGAGCAGGGAGAAAGGGGTGAATTCAAAACAGGAAGCAGGAGTTTAGCTGGGGTGTGGGGAAGATCAGGAGAAGAAGATGCCACATCAGTGCCATCCTGTAAATGTCTGTGCTCGTCCGGCTCAGCCGTGCCCCTGTGCTTGTCCTTGCAGAACATGTCCCGACAGCCTGTGCCCGGGTGGATGCCCTGCGCTCCCACGGCTACCCCAGAGAAGCTCTCCGACTAACTGTTGCCATAATCAACACCCTGCGACTGCAGCAGCAAAGGCAGCTGGAAATATATAAGCATCAGAAGAAAGGTATGGGAGAAGTGTCTCATGAGGCCTGCCTGGGGTGTCTCAGCTGGTTGGGAAAGTCTTCTCCGCTTCCAAGAGAGTTGTGCTGCCCCATTCAGAGTGGCAGAGGTTGAGGGTGGGCAGCACTGCATGGGATTACTCACTTCACTGATTTGCTTGAGCCAGCCTGAGTTGATATGCCCATGCTAAGGATGGAGCTGCCCTCATGCTGTCTTCAGGCTGCTGGAGTAGGGATGTTCTTGCTCCCACGGTCGCTGTGTCTGGTTGCCTGTGTCCAGTTGCCTGTGTCTGGTTGCCCAAGCAAGTGCTACCTGCATTAAAGAGGAGCTGCCTCTCTGCAGAGCAGCAGTAACTGGCTGTGTGTGCTACCTCCACCTTGCATTTCCTGAGTAAATGTACCAGGAGGCAATCCCAGTGTTCCTCCTTTTGCAGGGCGCTGGAGTCAGTTACTGCAGTGCTGCTGAAGGTCAGCAACTCCTGGTCCTTGCCAGCTCAGCCAGCTTGACATCACCAAAAAATGGAGCTTTTAAGACTCTCAGAACTCTTTATCATTTCAAGAGAGATTTCTGCTTGTATTTCCAAAACATTCAGGCTACCATTGCAAATTAGTCCATAAGCTGCAGGTCTGACTTCATAGACCCTCTCTTGGGATTCTGCAGTCCCTCATGTCCTCCTGGAACAGAGAACAAGTCACAGCATGTTGCTGCATGCAGTCGTTTGTGTGGCCTCAGGGACACCTTTCTGTGTGTGTGTGCCTGCTCCCTCTGTTGTCTGTGCCTAGTGGCTGCTCTGAGCTGCTCCTTGCCCTTGTGAACTACCATGCCCAGGTTGTGGGAGGAAAAAAAGGCCTGTGGTCTCAGAGACCCCTCCGGGTGCAGAACTTGTCTTTAAATTCCTTACTTTTATCGTCTTTCCGTTCTATTTTTTGCAGAGCTGCTGCAGCGAGGAGCAACAACCATCACCAACCTGGAGGGCTGGGTAGGCCACCCTCTGAACCCCATCGGCTGCCTCTTTCTCACCCTGACCGAAGCTTGTAGATTAGAAGAGGAAAACTGCCTTGAAATTTCAGGTACCAAGTGCTCCTCCTGGCTCCCTTCCCGGTGGCTGTGGCTGAGGTGGGTGCAGGTCTGGGGCTCTGGACACCTGGGCTTTGAGTCTGCCCTCAGTGCCTCGGCAGGAGCAGCCAGGGCACAGCTGCTGTGCAGAGAAGGAAGGTAGTGACCCTGAGTTTCCCCAGGGTTTGCAGCCAGAGCAGAGCAGGAGGGGAGCTCAGCAGAGCTGGGGCGAGGTGTGCTGGTCCATGGGAAGGCTCTAGTGTCAGCTGTGCACCCTGTTGAACGTGTCTTGGGTGTCCTGCAGTGACAGCAGAAGGGAGGGTGAAGCCCATATCTCCCTCAGGGAGCTTTTATCCATCATCTCTGAGTGACTGAAGGTGGGCAGGAGGGGTAGTGTGGGTCTTGCTTCTGAAGTTGAGAGGTTTTTCTCTGGCATGGTTCTGCTACCTTGGAAGACTCTTCTAACCACACTGCATCTGCTCTCTCTTCTTTCAGACGCTGGGGACTCCAAACCCCCCGTGTATCAACATGTGCCCGTCGTGACCGGCAGCCAAGACAGTGGCGAGTCCTACCTGTCCCTGGCCTTAGAGGTGGCTCTGATGGGGATGGGTCAGCAGAGAGTGATGCCTGAAGGTCTCTATGCCCAGGACAAGGTGTGCCGCAATGAGGAGCAGATCATTGCTCGGCTGCAGGACCTGGAGCTGGACCCGGTGCTGGTGCAGACCCTGCGGAAGCAGTGCATCTTGCTTCTGGAAGGTGGGGGCTCAGCTCATCTACCTGACTTCTGTGT
This sequence comes from Manacus vitellinus, assembly GCF_001715985.3. NCBI lineage: Eukaryota > Metazoa > Chordata > Aves > Passeriformes > Pipridae > Manacus > Manacus vitellinus. Next base: position 12,915,894 of record NW_021939546.1, read on the forward strand.
CTTAGCTGAATGTTGGTAACATCTCTGGGGTGCCCTTTCCAAAGTTTACGCCTGTCTGATCCCATCCTGGCTTCTTCCTCTGTGGGTGTGGTGCAGAGCCTGTAGGATGGCTGCTCTGCCCCATCGCCTGGCAAAGCAAGGATTTGCTGGCACCCCTGGGAAAAGACCAACTCCGAAGCAATACAGAGAAGGGTGCTAAGCACCTCAGTTTCTGAGGCTTTTTGACCTGAAAGGTTTCTTTAGAGAAGGAAAGAGCAGCCCTGGATCTAACTTGAGTAACGTGCCAGGGCAGCAGATCCTGAGAGCTTTGGGGTGGTGCAAACCCCAGCCACAGATCCTGCTGTGCTAATTATGGCTGATGGGCTCTGCTTCTGCCTAGGTGGTCCCTTCAGCGGCTTGGGAGAAGTCATCCACCGTGAGAGTGTCCCCATGCACACCTTTGCCAAATACCTGTTCTCTGCCCTGCTGCCCCACGATGCAGATCTGGCATACAAGCTGGCTTTGCGGGCCATGAGGTTGGTGCATGTTTAATTCTGTCTCTGCCTCCCTTTTTGCCTCTCTCCTGGGCTCAGTGGGAAGCTGGGATGCTTTGCAACTTCAGAGCAGGGATGGGAGTGGAGACAGGCTTGGAGCTTGCCATCCTTGGGATCTTGTGCAGTGTGTAGGGCCACCTGGGCACAGCAGCAGTGCAAAAAGCTTCCTGCTCTCCCTTTGGGTGATTCCTGGTTTATAAGCCACATCTGTAATATTTGCATGGGTCCAGTAATGTCTGCTGGTCCAGCTCTCCACCTCAGCCCCTTACCCCAGCCTGGACCACCACCTGCCTGTCCCTGTGACAGGCATCCTCTGCCAGAGCAGGTCCCAGGCACTCACAGAGCTGTCATCTGCCTTCTGTCTGCCAGACCTCGGGCACCCTGCAGCCCTCCCTGCCTGCAAAAAGGGCTGTTATCCTGGCACAGATGGGTGGATGATTTGCCCTGGGCTCCAGGATGTCGCAGAGCCAGGTGGAGAACACAGTTGCACTCTGTTCTCCATTAAATCCCATCTCTGTCTCTGGGACTGGGGACACAGCTGATGCTGAGAGCTGCCCTATCTCCCTTCGTGGTGCATGACAGACTTCAGACATCAGCCTGTGTACTGCACTGTTTTGACAGGGCCTGGATGGGTCTTGAAAAAGCTGGAATTTCCCAAACAAGTCAATGCTTGAAGGAGTGTCAACCCTAGAGCATCCCAGTGCTCTCTCCCTCTCACATCATTGAAAGTCCTGCCCCAGAGCATTATTTCCTTGCAGCATTTCCTCAGTGAAATGGGTCATCTCTCCCCAACACAGGGGGAAAGTTTGAAATCCCTGTCCTGAGAAGAGCTGCTCAGGAGGACAACCAGAGCTAATAAGCAGTGGAGGGCCTCTGACTGGGCTGGAAAGGTTGGGCTTCTGCTGCCCTGTGGTTACCTCAAGCCTGCAAGTGAGGAGAGCAGAGACAGTTGGATGCTTTCCGTGTTTAGGAGGGCAGTTTCCCTCCTACATGCCTCAGCTAAGCCATCAAGTTAGTGACAGGAGCACCAACTCAGGGGTTTAAAAGCTAACATGTATTTGTCACCACGGCTGGTGACATGAGACTACTGCTCCCCTTTCTTAGGCTTGCTTCTCCCCTGGGCTTTCCAGGCTTTTGGCTATCCCCTCAAAAGCAGGTAACCTAACCCGACTGCGGAGGCCCTGGGGAAACGTGCCACTGCTTCTGATCATAACCAAGCGTCTTAAGAAGAACCAGATGATACAGTCAGGAGTTCTGCTGGTTGCTCTGACATGAAAGGAGCGGGAAGGGAGGAGGGATTTTACTTCTTTTCCTTTTTTTTTTTTTTTTTCTGAGGTCTGTGCTTTCCATTGCAAGTTTATAAATCACTTCACGGATCGTTCTCCTCCTTTCAAGTCGGTCTGAGATTGATCCCCGTGCCCATGTGTTGAGCACACAGCCTGGGGAGCCCCGCATGTGCACGGCAGCAGGATGCGTTCAAAGGCGTCGCTGCAGGCAGCTGCCTCCAGGCAGCCCCTGCCTCGCCCTGGCAGCAGGGGACAGGGGGTGAAGATGGGGCTGGTTTGGGGTCTGATGTTTCCCTTCTCCTGTTTGCCCTTCAGGTTACCTGTCCTGGAGACCACAGCACCGTCTGGTGATGTGACTCACCCCCACCACCTGGTGTCGGTGGTACCCAGCAGGTACCCACGCTGGTTCACCCTGGGGCACCTGGAGTCGCAGCAGTGCGAGCTGGCCTCCACCATGCTCACGGCAGCCAAAGGTTGGTGTCAGGGCAGCTCTGGGGCAGAGTTGGTGGGATGATGCTGCACAAAAGCATCGAAGGGTTTTTTCTGGAGAAAAGAGGGTGAGCTCTTGCTTCTGCTCCCTTGAGCACTGGCAATGACCGGCTGGGTGCCCCACTGGCAGCCTGCTATGGGCAAGGTGTGGTGAACTGGCCTTGGAGCAGCCCAGCAGAGTCTGTGGGGTTCTTGTCCCAAAGGGCTCGTGATCCAGCAGGGCAGGATGGGAGTTTCCCAGGAGGTGCAGGCAAGCCTGCAGGGATGCCAACCACAATGCTGTGTGTCCTGGGTACTGCCCTTGGGTGATGCAGGACCGTGCCTGCCCTGCAGCACAGTCAGCTGCCAGGCTAGTGAGCCCTGCCAGGCATGTTGTGGGTTCATGCCATGGTTTAGTTTGAAGCTGCTTATCCTTTGACCTCTGCTTTGTCACTTCCTGTCATGTGGTAATGATCCTGCACAGGCTGTTAGAGAAGACCTCCCTGTGCACCAAACCACAAGTGGCTTTTGTCAGGGCTGAAGATGGGATCAGCCGTGCTGGGTGGGACACTTTGGTCCCAGCCACAGGAGGCCTGTGAAACACCTCCTCACTGGTCCCTTAGGCCTCTTCAGTTCCTGCCAGGCACAGTGATGAAGGCGAGCACAGGCTTTTCATTAAACATCCCTCTGATGAGAAACCAACCCCACAAGGATGCCTTGTGTCTCATGAGGGTCGGTGGGCCGAACAATTACCACTGCCTGCTGTTGTCCTGGTACTGCCAGCCTGATGAGGAAGGTTTTTCCCAATGAGACAGAAGGAAAACGAGCTGTCAGAAAGTTTCAGCCTCGTTGCCTTGGCAGCCTCTTCTCTCCTTCCAGCCTCCTCCTCTAGGCTGCTTTTCCGGGGCTGATGGTGTCCTGCCCCTGACTTGCAGTGCTCTGATGGAGAGCTGGTACCTGGCTTATCCTTTAGATTTTTTCTCCCTTCCAGTGCCTAATGGGATGAGGGGCATGGAGTCGTTGGATTGCATCTGTTTTTCCCACCGTCCCCTTCCTCAGGTGTTCCCCTGCTGCAGCATGTCCTGATGTGATCCTGTGTCCTCACAGCCCCTCTTGCCTGCGCCCCCATGAGCCATTTTAGGGAGGTTTGGATTTTGGTGGCGGTGTGAGCGGCTGCGGTGGGCGGCAGGCGATATCTTTAGCTCTGAGTCACCCGAGATGTCTCCGCGTGTCCAGGTGCAGCGCTGGGTTTTTCACACTGCTGTGAGAAACTGCTGGTTGTCTTTGCATGAGGTTCATCTGCTCAGTCTGCGACACTGGGAGTAGAAACATGAAGCTCGAACAAAGCAGAGAGACCTGATGTGGCACGCTGGCACCTCTGCTCTGCACACACCCCGAAGGTCCCTCTCCCCACCCTGTGTGTCCCACATGGGATTTCCCAAGCTTAGATGCAGGATCATGATATTAATGTGCCTCGATGGGTTCCTCTTCCAAGATCCTGCCCTATCTCCCAGTGCCATCACGTATCCTTCTAGCACCCACGACCTCCTATGGCAGGAGACCCACAGCACCACTGGGTGTTGTGCCATGAACCCCCTTCTTTGGGGGTAGCTCAGCCTTCCTTGGTTGCAAGAGTTGCTTGCAGGAGCAAGGTGCAGTGAGTCTGGGTGACCCCAGCCCTGCCCTGCAGAGGGAAGGGACTTACTAGGCAAGACAGTATGTGTGCAGCAAACAGCTTTTCTTCTTCTTTTTAATGTTCCTGAATGAAGACTGACCTTTCTGCAGCTGTTCAGTACTGGACATCTCCCCAAACCCCTCCTTTCCTGGGAAGAGGCAGCTGTACAGCTGTCAAACTTGAGGACAGAGTGGAACATCCGGGTGCCTGGAGATGTCTGCTTAAGCTCCAGGACATGTCTGGAATCACTCAGGGTTGTTTGTTGTCTCCATGAGAGGATGAACTTGAGTGAGGATGGATGCTGTAGGATGTGTCACCTCCTAGGGAGGATGCTCCATTTTGGACGGTTGGACTGCAGGGCCAGATCCAGCATCCTTGTGTGTCCAGAGGGGCTGGCAAGCTGAAGGGACTGTTCACATGGTGCAGGCAGGAGATGGGGCTTGATGGCAAGGTGGAGGGAGGCTGAGCCATCTGACCATTCTTCCCTGCACACAGGGGACATGCTGCGCCTACGCACAGTGCTGGAGGCCATCCAGAAGAACATCCACTCCTCCTCCTTGATCTTCAAGCTGGCTCAGGATGCATTCAAGATCGCCACGCCAGCTGACAGCAACTCTGACACAACGCTGCTCAATGTGGCGCTGGAACTGGGGCTCCAGGTACGGGATAGTGCTGGGGATGCTGGTGGCCCTTCTGCCCCACGTGCTGTGGCAGCAACACTGGTGAAGGTCTTCCACCAAGCAGGGTGTCCCCCGTGGAATGAGTAAATTGATCCCTGCATGGTTCTGAGCAGGGGAGCTCAGCCCTGGGAAGCCCCTGTGCTCGCTGTGGTTTGAGTGGAGGTGAGGCAGTACCAGGGAGCTGGTAGCCAGCTGGACCAGAGGAATTTTTGAGGAGCACCACTCTGTTGGGTGGCCTCACTGGAGCCCTGTGGGGCAGCTGCTCACCCCAAGTTTGCCTCACAGGTGATGCGGATGACCCTGTCCACCCTCAACTGGCGGCGGCGGGAGATGGTGAGGTGGCTGGTGACATGTGCTACCGAAGTGGGTGAGTGCCTCACTGTGCTGGGGGGATTTGGCCTGCATGTGGTGGGAGTGGGGTTGGGCATGGGAATCCTAGGGTCATTTGTAGTTCTGGGTGTCTTGAGTTCTCCTGGGTCTCCCATTTCTTCGTGGGTAACTGAGTGCACCTCAGAGCACCAGCTGGCAGGGCTGGGGCTGCAGCAGTGGCTGGGTTTGGGACTGGGATGGGTCCCCTGTATGTGGCCCAGGCCAGCAGTGCTCGCTGTGCCCTGCAGCATGGCAGCACAGGGCAGCCTCTGCCTGTCCCTCTCTGCCCTGTCCCTGTTGGGGCAGGGGCAGCAGCTCAGCACTGCTGTGGGCTGGCTTTACCCTGTCTCCAGGTCTCAGAGGAGCCCTGTGAACTGAGCCAGGCTCCAGGGATGTGCTGTGACCACGGTGTTTTTTTGCAGGGGTGAGGGCCCTGGTGAGCATCCTGCAGAGCTGGTACTCCCTGTTCACTCCCACGGAAGCCACCAGCATCGTGGCAGCCACAGTGATGTCCCACAACACCATCCTGCGCCTGAGCCTGGACTACCCACAGCGGGAAGAGCTGGCCAGCTGCGCCCGCACCCTGGCCCTGCAGTGTGCCATGAAGGACCCCCAGAACTGCGCCCTGTCCGCCCTGACCCTCTGCGAGAAGGACCACATTGCCTTCGAGACTGCCTACCAGATCGTCATCGACGCCGCCTCCACCGGCATGACCTACACCCAGCTCTTCACCATTGCCCGCTACATGGAGCACCGGGGCTACCCGCTCCGGGCCTTCAAACTGGCCTCGTTGGCCATGACGCATCTCAACCTGGCCTACAACCAGGACACGCACCCGGCCATCAACGACGTGCTCTGGGCCTGCGCCTTGAGCCACTCTCTGGGCAAAAACGAGCTGGCGGCCATCATCCCGCTGGTGGTGAAGAGCGTGCACTGTGCCACGGTGCTCTCGGACATCCTTCGCCGCTGCACCATGACGGCCCCAGGGCTGGCCGGCATCCCTGGCCGCAGGAACTCGGGGAAGCTGATGTCCACCGACAAAGCCCCCCTGCGACAGCTGCTGGACGCGACGATAAGCGCCTACATCAACACCACCCACTCCCGGCTCACCCACATCAGCCCGCGGCACTACGGGGAGTTCATCGAGTTCCTCAGCAAGGCCAGGGAGACCTTCCTCCTGGCGCAGGACGGGCACATACAGTTCGCCCAGTTCATTGACAATCTCAAACAAATCTACAAAGGCAAGAAAAAACTGATGCTGCTGGTGCGGGAACGGTTTGGGTGAGCCCCGGCTCCTGCCGTGCTCACTGGCAGGGTCCGCCCGCAGCATGGGGACTCGGGAGAGAAGAAGGAAGGAAAGTGGAGATCACCTTCCCCCCATCGGCAGAGGCTGCTCTGTTCTGGTCTTCTGTTTCTTTTTTTTTTGTTTTCTTTCTTTTTTTTTTTTTTTTTTTAAATGTTATTCTTTCTTGGATTTAACCATTTCACACACTGAGAGGATCCAGAGATTCCTTGGGCACAAACCAAAAGGCAACCACAGGGAAAAAGGATGGTTCACTCAGCCCCCTGCCCTCCCTTGCCAATACCAAAAGCTAACCTGGAAATCTAATACCTCTTTCCTGAAGGACGCGGTCGCTGGAGGGATACGAAGGTTGCAAAGTGTAAAAAATCTTTAAAATTACGTGGGGAATTTAACAAAAAAAAAAAAGAACAAAAAAAAAAAGAAAGAAAAAAAAAGCGAGCAAAGAAACCTGCGACACTAGAACCTCATGCGTCACCAAAAGCGATGGCTTTGCAGAGCGCTTCTCCCACCCGCCCGAGACATGCAAACTCCTCTATTTGTGAAGATACTTCAATAAAAACAAGTAAAAGTAACTGTTCTCAGGGATTGCTTACTAAAAGTAACACAAAAAAAAAAAAAAGCATTTATGATACTGTAAATACTATAGTATATGTGTCAATTATTAAATTGTAAAGTTATAATTATTTATAATTCTGTCTTTTATTTGGGGGATACTTGAAATTGTTGTGGGCTGGGGCGATTATTTTTATTATTGCTATTATTATTATTATTGTTATTATTATTATAACTATTATTTAAAAAAACTACACAAAACCACAGACAAAAAGAGGAGGAGGCACGCGAACGATTCTCAGGTTCCCATGGCATTGTCAGCAGCAAGAAGGGTGTGGGGGGAGGCGAACATCTGCTCGACTCACAGCCCTGGGACAGGCGGACGGACGGATGGAAGGAGGAGCAGCAGCCCAGCGCTGGAGGACAGCGAAGGAAGGGACTCGGGGCGATGCTCGCTCGGACACACGTGGAGCTGGCGCTGGAGGACGTGAGCCCATCGCCTCGCACGCAGCGGTCTCCTGGCGGGTGCAGGGTGTGAGGTGCCTGGCTGGGCACCAGGGCCGCCTGGCTCCTGGGGAGGGAGGAGGCAGGTGCAGCCACGTCACCTCCCCGCACCGTTCTGCTTTCCAGCTCCGTGGTGCAGCCAACGCTCGGCCCTTCCCGGCTTACCCCGCACCAAGGGCAGACTCCAGCCCTGGGCCGGTGGCTCTTCGGTTTTGGTTCATTTCTTTGCCAGCGGGTTGGGAGGGCTGGGGGAACCAGGGCCGGTCTGGATGGTGACTTGTAGTTAGAGAACGTGGGCTAGTTATCTGCTGTCTGGTTTGACTTTTAATTTTTTGGCAAGTGACTTGTGTCCGCACTCCGGCCAGGAAACCAATTGTACTCGGTCTCTGTCGCCACCGAAATAGCGGTCTTCAACCAGTCTGTTTCTCTCTTTTTTCCTTCCCTTTTTTTTTTTTTTGCGTGCGTGCGTGTATGTGTGTGTGCGACCTCTTCATCTGATGTTTAATAATAAAAGGGATGAACGTTACCCCCTGTCTCTCTCCTGCCTTTCTCTGAAGTCAGGGGGTCACCACTCTTGCTGGGCAGAGCCCCGGGGAGGAGGCAGTGTCGCCGCTCCCTGTGGTACCCAGCTCCTGTGGGGGGATGGAGCCGGGGCAAGGTGTCCTGGCTGCGGTTCCCTGACGTGCACGGTGTTAGCAGGTCCCTGCCCATGCTGAAGGCGCTACCCTGTCCGTGCCAGCTACAGCAGTGTTGACACCCACGTCTCGATCCATCCTGTAGCCAGCCTGGACCGCAGTGAGTGTGCTGCAGTGTGGGATGGGGTGGCAGAGAGTCATAACTCCGGGTTCCTGGGTTGCTTTCTGCAGGGTTTGCTGAGCCCCAGGCAAGCTTGCCTCTGAGAATCAGAGGGAGATAAGGAGGTGTGCATGGGGGAGAACTCCAGGACTGATGGGATGGTTGCAAAGAGACTCGGAGCTGGAGGAGGGTGATGGTGGTATGAGGGCCATGGTGCGTCTGCTGCCATCCCAATCAGTGTGGCAGGGTGCTGGTGGTGCTGGTTGTCCCCCAGGTGAGTACTTCTGTGTCTCCCACCCCCTCGGGACTGCCCTGGGTTGATGTCATGTTGCCTATTGCCACCTGAGCAGGACTTTGGCACTGCCCATGCTGTGAACCCCCAGCTCCCAGGCTGTGACCCTGCCAGCCTCAGGCAGCCCACCTCCCCTAGCAGAGCTGAGTGCATCCATAGAGCCAGGAGATGCCTGTTGTGCTCTGGGCTCACATCCTTTCCTGCAAGCACAGACACTGTGCAGCCTGGCAAGGAGAGGCAGCTCCCTCACTGTGCTGGCACCCCTGTTTCCCCATTCTGACCAACAGGATGGGGCTCAGGGGCTCCTCCTGTCCCCACGTGCCCCTCTAGCTGCCTGCCAGAACGGCTCATGTCCTTCAGGGCCATCCAGTTCCCTCTCCCCCCAGCCAGAGCCACACGGCTGCTGCGGAAAAGGTGCTGGTTTAATGCTGCAGCCCAGCCTGGAGCAAGCCCTGTGACAACACACTACTTGGGGTGACTGTGCCCAAACCAGAGTTCTATCCCCAAGGCCCCAGGCTCAGCTGTGCTTGTTGATGTGACGGGAATGAGCGTGCACGGCCTCCACAAAGGCACCCACGTGTTCAGGGTTCATGTCAGGGTAGAGGCCGTGGCCCAGGTTGGCGATGTAGCGTTGGGTCCCAAAAGCCTCCAGCATCTTCTTCACCAGCTCGCCAATCTTCTCCTGTAGGCACGGTGGGAAATGATATGTCAGTCCCATCCATCCCAGGGTATTTCCCACCTTCCAGTTCCCAGCCAGCCTAAGGGACTTCTGGGACACAAGCCAGAACTGCAGGTGGGGAAATTGAGCCAGGAGGATTGAGCCTTTAACACAGGCTGGAACTAGCCCCGGTTGCTGAAAATGGCCAATGGCTCACCTTGGGTGCGTAGAGAGCACAAGGATCCAGGTTCCCTTGCAGGGTGACATCTTTCCCTGTCTGTGCACTGCAGCAGGGAGGAAGCTTGTGAGTTGTTGCATGTGGTGCAGAGGCTGAGGGCAGCCAGGTGCCTGCAGCCCCCATCGCAAGACACCCAGGACCCCTCAGTGCAGCCCTTGGTTGCTGTAGCATGGTGGCCCAACTACCTCCACCTCTGGAGCAGCCATGTCCGGGCCTGGGATGGCTTAGGGCAGAAGAGCACCTGAATGCTGTCAGACTCTTACCGAGCTTCCTGGGGCCGGATGGTCCAGTCGAGACCGACCACCTCGTACCCAGCATGGGCCAGGTCACGCAGCGCGTAGTGCGCGTCCTTCGCAAAGATGATCTGGGGAGGGAGGAGATGGGCAGTACCTCTGCTATGGGTCAGGCCCCTCTCCACGGGCCAAACTGGGGCAAGCAGGTACCAGGGGATGCACCCCTCTCCAGCAGCCCCCAGGTGCCAGGGTCACTCCAGGCAGCCCCGACTCACCATGGGCACCAGGGGCAGCGCCTCCTCCTTCAGCTTGCTCTTGACAGCCTGGGCGATGTCTCGGATGTACGGCAGGGCAAAGTCCTGAAATTGCTCTGGGCCCAGGTGCCCTGCATGGGACTCAAACAGCTGGAGCGCCTGCCAGGGACATGGAGTCATTTAGGTCAGAAAAGACCTTTAAAATCATCCAAGTCCAATAGTTAACCCAGCACTGCCAAACCCACCACATATCCCCAGGTGCCACAACTACATCTTTCAAATACCTCCAGGGATGGCAACTCAACTACGTTCCCATTGGGCTGGGAGAGCAACACCACAGTCCCTCCTCCTCCTATCAGAAGCTAAACCCTCTCTGCTCCCTGTCCCCAGTCCCTGCCTTCCTGCCTGGCCCTGCCCCCATGCCCCAGGACACACCTGCGCTCCAGCAGCCACCTGCCCCACCAGGTAGTCAGTGATGACATCGGCCAGCAGCCGCAGCAGCTGGTGGCTCGCCTCGGGGTGCCGGTAGAGCCAGCTCTTGGCCTTGGCCATTGTAGAGGAGCCGCCACCTTCAATCATGTAGGACATGAGTGTCCACTGCGGGCAGGAGAGAAGTGAGGAGGGAGATGAAAGAAGACATGAGGCACCAGTCGCAGTGCTGAAGGTAGGACCTGTGAGCACCCCAGAGCCTGAGGCACAGCTGCTCCTGCATTGAATGTCCCCCACTTACACGGCCCTGTAGCACCCACATCCAGAGATGTCATGGCTGGTGTTACCCCAGCAGGACAAAGGAGCCCAGCAAGGAAACCCACACGGAGGAGCCACATCACTTACCGGTGCCCCTGAGAAGCCGATGAGGGGCACCCTGCCCTCCAGGCTGTGTCGTGTCAGCGTGATGGCCTGGAAGACATAACCTAGCTCTGCGGTCACGTCCACCTTCTGTCGCAGTTTCAGCAGATCCTCCACCTCTTTCAGGGGCTCTGTGAAAGTGGGTCCCTTGCCGGGGACCATGACAACCTCCATGCCCAGCGCCTGGGGACAGGGGAGAACGGAAGAAGCAGGAATGAGGCATCCCTGAACTCTGCCCTGTTCCCAGCAGCTGCTCCCCATGGCATTGGCCATGGCTCTCACCTGGGGCACCACCAAGATGTCAGAGAAGATGATGGCAGCATCCAAGGGGAATCGTCTGAGTGGCTGCAGAGGAGAAGTGGCAGTGTCAGTGAGGGGCTGGGACCGCTCCCCATGGAAGACCCGGACAAGCACATGAGGCAGTGGGGTCTCCAAGCGCTGAACAATTTACTGGCACCACCTGGGGAAGCCAGACACAGGGCTTCTCCCAGTCCACATCTGGTCAGGGAGAGGGAGACACACGGACCTCGTTGAGGAATGCTCACCTGCAGCGTCAGCTCACAGCACAATTTGGGGCTCCGGCAAGTGGCAAAGAAATCCTGCGCTGCTCGGGTCTCCCGAAACTCTGCAAGGGACCAGCACAAAGGTTACCGGGTGCATGCTGAGGGCCCCTCGCTGCCCCCAACATGCCTCCACC
>NW_021939546.1:12929307-12952083 GCF_001715985.3 Manacus vitellinus
GCTCACCCGGGACCAGCTGTCTGGGAGCTCGGGGGGCTGCCCCTCGGCCCTTCCTGCTCTGGACTGGGGAACCCCAGCCCGTTTGGACATGTTCCATAGAAATGAGGCAAGAGGGATGCCGGATGTGGAGTGAACTGGGTTTGGCTTGGGCAGTGTCCTTGTCACTTGCCCAGCGGGGTGTGGAAGGAGTAGACATGGATGGAAAGGAAAGGGTGACAGTTGAGGCTGGAGGTGATGGAGTATGGTGGGGCTTTAAACCCAAATCTTCCCCATCAAGCTACTCCTTGTTCCTCTTGGGACTTTCTCACTCCTTCCACTTCTCTGTGTTGTTTCAGATGGGAGCAGGTGGTGGATCTGACATACTCCCTGCGCCTCGGAGCAAAGCCCAGGCCCATGGAGCAGGATGAGGCTGCAGTAGAGAAGCTTCGGTATGAACTGTTTTTTGACTTCTGCTTGTTGGGGACAAGCTGCTGTCTCTCCCTGGCTGCTCAGACAGCTGTCTCCTGCAGATGGGGGTGAAAGGGAGGGAGACAGGCAGCGGGGAACAGCTCTGTTCATCACAGTCTTGTCCTAGATAAGCCTGCAAAAGGCAGGAAACAGGGCAATACAAGGCAAGCAGGATGCAGACCTCTCTTTTTTGACCCATAAGTCTGGCTTCCTCTGGTGCTCCAGACCCAGTAATCCCTTTTCCCTGGTAGGTTTGTGCCCCCAACGTGGACTTATGAATGTGATGAAGACCTAGTGCATTTCCTGTATGACCACATTGGGAAGGAAGATGAGAACTTGGGCAGCGTTAAGCAGTACGTGGACAGCATCGATGTCTCGTCCTACACGGTGGGTTAAAGGGACAAGGCTGCGTTGGCCCAGCTGTGCCATGGGGCTGTGGAGCACAGAGCTTGCTGTGCTGCTCTGGACTGAACTGGGCTATGTTTGAGAATGTGGCAGAGAAGCCTGGAGAGCATCGTGCAGCATGTTGTGTAATGTGCCCCTGGAGGGACAGTGGTTTGAGAAGCCAATGCTAATATTAGTTGCTAAGCTGATTTTAGGGAGGGGTTGTTATTTTGTGCTCTGTGTGTGACCTCAGAGCACCTTGGAGGGCCAGTCCCAGTGTCCTGTGCGCTCTGTACCCCCCTTGTCTACCCACAGCCAGGCAAAGGGAACGGGCCAGTGTGATGCCCCCTGGCACTAAGATTCATGACAAAAGTAACCGCTAAAGGGAAGTTAATCCCACGCCCATCTGATCTTCCTTTCATTCACTGCCCTCTTCCAGGAGGACTTCAATGTGTCATGCCTGACCGACAGCCGTGCTGACACGTACTGGGAGAGTGATGGGTCCCAGGGCCAGCACTGGGTGCGGCTCAACATGAAGAAAGGCACCATTGTCAAGTGAGTCATCTCTGCTCTGCACACTGGCTTTTGACTGGGACAAGTTCTGTGACTCCCTCTCTCTGCCTGAGTCTGTCATGGCCCAAATATGCCCTGCACTCCCAGCCCCTCAGCCTTTACTCTGCCTCTGGGTTTGAAGGCGTCTTGGCATTGTCACAGCTATCTGGGGATCAGAGCACCAGCTGCATGTGCTTGGTAACAGTGTGACCAGGCAATGAAGGGGAGCAGCGACAGGTGTTCAGATGCAGTTGCCTTCTCATGTCCTGCTTCCCTTTGCAGGAAGCTGCTGCTGACAGTGGATTCCAACGATGAGAACTTCACACCCCAGCGGGTCGCTGTGTACGGGGGCGAGGGGGACAATCTGAAGAAACTGAACGACGTCTGCATTGAGGAGTGAGTGGATGGAGGTACACAGGTTAGCGTGGCCCTTGCAGGGGCTGGAGGTGCTGAACACTCCAACCCTAAGCAGTCATATGGCCCCAGCCAGGCTCTCTGAGCTGTGGGTTCACTCTGCCTACAATAGCAGACAGCACAGCCATCAGTGCTCCCGATCTGATTGTGGGACTCATCAGAATCATGTCACCTGGACCTGTGTCACCAGCAGGTTCAGGCATTCAACTGTATTGCAGGCAACTGGGTCTGGGTGCCTGCCACAGGCTCCCATTTCAAAAGATGGAAACCCTCTTCCCTTACAAGCATCCAAGTGGATTTTGGCAGGATGGGTGAGAGAACAGCCTTTCAGCCTTCATCTGTGCTGTGTTTGCAGCAGCTACATTGGGGATGTGTGCATCCTTGAGGACATGACAACACACCTGCCTGTCATCGAGATCCGGATTGTGGAGTGCCGAGGTAGGGCTGGCTGCAGTGGCCACATCCATAATGCACCTGTATGATACTGTATGTTAAGAGTTTGTTCTGTGACTTGTACTTCTTGTCCCTGCGGGCTTTTTCTGATGAGATGCAAAAGAACCGGGGGGAAACTCCAGGGAGATCTGATGTTTTGGAAGTTCTCGGCTTTCATCCTATCTTTCTCTGCCTTCAATTATTTAATTTTTTTTCTCCTGTAAATGCCCCACTTCTTTACAGAGATATTTCAGGCTTTCAGTGCCCAACCCCAGAGCTGGTGGAACTGGTCACATTCATAATGCTTTTGCCTGTAGACCTTCCATGCTGGAAGGCTTATTTCCTCTTGGTCCTATCATCCATGGTCTTCCTTGGCAGATGATGGGATTGACGTTCGTATCCGAGGCATCAAAATCAAATCCTCCCGACAGAGGGACTTGGGGCTCAGTGCTGACATGTTCCAGCTGCCCAATTTGGTGCGCTACCCTCGCCTGGAAGGGACTGACCCTGACCTGCTGTACCGCCGGGCCGTGCTTATTCAAAGGTACTGTGTGGAGGGGAGCAGACAGGTGGGGTGGCATTGCCTGCAGGGGTTACTGCCATCTCCAGCATGCATAGGGCTGGATGCTGTAAAGTTGTGTGACTCCCTTTGAGACAGACATTCTGGACACTGGAGAAAATAGCAGAATCATTTGGGAGCAAAGTGGGCTCTCTGGGGTAGCTCCCCTAAGCTTTCAGAGGAGTTTTGCAGCTCAAGTGCAGTGTCTTGTGTGTTGCAAGCACAGCATAGCTGTGCAGTGTGGGGGCATGTATATGCAGAGTCCCTTGTAAGGGAGTGCAAGATTCACTGCAGTGCCCAGGGAGTGGGAATTTAGTACCAAAGGCTGTGTGATGTGAAAAACTACACTGGGTTTGTTTTGGATGAGTTATTATTTTTCTGCTTGTGTCCAGGGGGTGCTTTGTCTGAAATAGACTTGTGCAGATCCCTGTTCCTCCTGCATTGCAATACCTTTTTTGGGATTTAGGTTCATCAAGCTCCTGGACAGTGTCCTACATCACTTGGTGCCAGCCTGGGACCACACTGTTGGCACGTTCAGCAAACTCAAGGTGAGCAGTTCCCTTGATGTCTTGTTGGGGCCTCACTCTGGCAGGGTGACGGTGCTTGGGCTGTGTCAAGGGAGGCAGCCAGTGCTTGTTGCCTTTAAAGCAGCTCAAGAGAAATACCCGGCTGAGCTCAGTTCATTAATGCTGTGAAAAGTGATACTGTTTAGAGGTCAGTTTCCTGCTAAACCACGGATGTGGAAGCATGTAGCTGTGGGGTAACAAGAAGACTCAAACCAGAACATTTCACCCTCCAAAACACTTGGACCATGGCAGCACTGGGCACGTGAGCTGGATACACTTCCCTTACAAGATCTAAGCCCAGGACACTCCGTTCCTGCACTTACTGCCAGCAACTTTGAGCTGGCTGTGTCCAAACTGCAAGGCTTTTACCAGTAACTCATTTCTGGCTTTAATAAGCTTTTGCTTTCCATCTTTCTCATAATGCTGAGTTCATCCCTCCAGTTGTCTGTTTTCCTTACATCCTCTCCAAGAATACATATGCTGGACATAACTGGGATAGCTCCATTCTGTGTGTTTCCAGGCCAGCTCAACATAGGACCCAAAGCATTTGAGGATTCTTGTTTGCTTAGAGGAGCTGGCTTTGATTACAAATGGGAGAAAAAGTAAGATCAATTTTCTGGTGGGAGTGAGGGTAAAGGAGAGTCTAAGCAGTACTGGAGCGTGAGCATCAGATGACAGCTGATGGATTGAGGACTGGGCTTGATGTCTCCCTCAAGCCAGAATGCAGAATGTATTAGAGGCAGAGGGGGAGCAGATATTGCCAAGGAGAGTCTGTCTGTCTGGGAAGGCAGTGGCCCTGGGAAAGGGAGAGACCTGGAGGTGTGGCGTCTACAGTAGGAAGTAGGTGACATGTTTTGTACGTACCTGTTGGCAGCACATCAAGCAGTTCCTGCTGCTGTCCAAGAAGCGCACGGCCCTCATTACCCAGTGCCTGAAGGACTCGGAGACCAGCAAGCCCAATTTCATGCCGCGGCTCTACATTAACCGACGCCTGGCTATGGAGCACCGAGACAACCCTGCCCTGGACCCCAGCTGCAAGAACGCTGTCTTCACCCAGGTACTGTCCCTCCTGGAAGGGTCCCTGCTGCTCTGGGGAGAGTGGGGCATCCCAGAATGAGAATGATCCACAGAAAGGTGGGTGGAAGGGACAACTTGGAGCTGGAGTTACCTAGAGCCCTCAAAGCCTCTTCATGTGACTGTTAGGCTCTCTAATTACATGTGCTGATGATCCCATATCCAGGAATAACATGTAGGAGGTATTTGGGATCTCTGAGTTGAAATCTGTACTCTGTCCTGGATGCTCTCTGTGGCATGTTGTTAATGCGGAGTGTAACAACCTTGTTACACTAAAAGGGCAGCAAAGAATTCTTGTGTGACAACAGTCATGCGGTTGCATACAGTCCCGTGTCATGGTTTTACAGCAGTGCTGATCTTCCTGTGCTCATTTTCTGCCCACCTCCAAAGGATTTAGTGCTCTGTGTGTGCACAAACAGCTCAGACTGCTGTAAAATTTAATGTGTTCAGTGCACCTCTGAGGCTCAGAGGTGGGACACTATAATTTGTGCTCCCTTTCCAAAAATGAAGGGTTTCTAGACCATTTAGAGATCAGCTTCAGTCAGTATTTAATGGTTTGGGGCAAACCAGATTTCTTCCAATTTCCTGCCTTCACCTGGCACCAGTTTCCCTGGAGAAGGGATACCAGCCTTGATCTTCTCTGCTTGTTGCAGGTATATGAAGGCCTGAAACCCTCAGACAAGTTTGAAAAGCCTCTAGATTATAGGTAAGTGGTGTCTGGATGAGAGGGGGCATCATGCAGTGCTGGGAGCTATGTCCTCTGTCACAGCAGAGCATTTGGGAAGCCTTTGTGTGTCCTGTGCTCTGGAGAGGTTTTGCTAGGACAGGAGCCAGTTCAGCCATGGGATGAGGGACTGTTGCCCAAGGTGTCACTTCCCTACTGAGGATGCAACTGTCTCTGGAGATTGAGATCTTGTCCTGTCCTAAGCCCAGGCTGCTCCACTGTAGTCCCCTGGTGTTTCTGCTGTGCCTGCTGCTTTCTCAGCACCTCCTTGGCTTTGAGCAGCACCTCAGGCAATGCCTGGCTTTCTGCAGGTGGCCATTGCGTTACGACCAGTGGTGGGAGTGCAAGTTCATCGCAGAGGGCATCATCGACCAAGGTAGGGACTGCGCGGGGCTCCTCTGGAGCAGTTGGGGTTGATGAGCTGACTGTTCCTGTAGGGGCTCTTGTTTGCTCCCAGTGTTACTGCCCATGGTGGAGAGAGGGAAGGCAGGTTGCCTTGTCCTGCTGCTCCCAGCCATTTCCTAGATGCTGCTTGCTGGGATGGGGATCAGACCTCCATTAGTCACTAACAACAGCTTTATCAGTGCCAGTGCTCCTTCTGGTTGTCCTCCCCGGGCCAGGCAGGGATGTTATTTCTCCTGTCTTATTTCCTCTGGTGCCATAAGGCTCTGACAGGAGCCTTCTGCTAAACCCAGGACCAGGTTGGACCAGGATTCCTCATCTTTCCTCCATAACTGAGGGTCAGCACATGAGGAGTTCACATCTCTGAAAACGTCCTTCTCTTGGGGTTGCAGGTGGCGGTTTTCGGGACAGCCTGGCAGACATGTCGGAGGAGCTGTGCCCCAGCTCAGCAGAGACCCCTGTGCCTTTGCCCTTCTTTGTGCGCACGTCCAACCAGGTGCAATGGGTCGGGATATCTGGGACAGACCCTTCTGGGCCTGGTAATGCAGTGCTGTCCCTGTCCCCTTGCATGCCAGGGACATACCGGCTTCGGCTGGTCCGAAGCTTTTCGTTGTGAAGGGTTGGGTAAATTGTTTTGTGGCATCTCATTTTAGAATATGCTAACAAGTGCCTAGATACTGACTGGTCTGTCACTGGGAATATTGTCAAGGAGGATGGGGGGTTAGCCCACTTCTGCTGTGAGAAGTGCCCAAAGGCATGGCAGGAATGGTCTGTGGGGTTTCATGCTGTGCTGAGATCATGACTTGGAGTTTTGCCTCCCATTCCTGTAGGGTAACGGCACTGGAGAAGCCAGGGACATGTATGTCCCCAACCCATCCTGTAAAGACTTCCCAAAGTATGAGTGGATTGGGCAGATCATGGGAGCAGCTCTGAGGGGCAAGGAGTTTCTGGTAAGCTTTCAACACCATCCCTGTGAGATCTGCTGCAAAGGGAGTTGTTAGCCCCCTCCTGCAGCCTGTCTGACAGGAGTATGCGAAGGCTCTGTGTCAAACACTGGGACTAAAGGTGTTTGGCAGGGTTTGAGGCTGAGGGATTTGGAGAACTCAGAGGCTGAGTCTTGGGGGATGCTGCTGAGAGCCTGGGAGACAGTGCCTGGTCTCTGCTTAGCTATGATGAACTCTGCATGTGGACAGGGGGAGCAGGGAAGGTGCTTTGTGTCTGTGTTGTTGAGCCCTATGTCCTTCTTTGGGGATGTCTCGTTTTCACACAGACTCAGCAAAATTTCTGTTCTCCTTCAGGTCCTGGCTCTTCCTGGCTTCGTATGGAAACAGTTAACAGGGGAGGAGGTCAGCTGGAACAAAGACTTCCCTGCTGTGGACTCTATGTTGGTGAGAGGCACAGCCTCCCAGTTCTTATCCTGTTCCTTGTGGCACTCAGCAGTGTGGTGATTTGTGTCCCTGTCCTCATGTACTTGCTTCCTCCTGTGATCTGTCAAAGAAACACACGCAACAGAGGACAGCTCTTAGCTATAGGGTGCATCTAATGCTAATATAGAGATGCAGCCATACTGACTGCTGCTTTAAGCATGCAGTGGCCCAGGGTCTGCTAAATAGCTCTACAGCAGCATATCCCATGCTGTGTCACTGTCACTTGTCTGGGAAGGGAGGAGACGGGGACCTGGGCACATCACTGCTCACTGGGCGTCTCTCTAACAAGCACTTATTTGGGGCCTGGGCAGGTGAAGCTCCTGGACATGATGGAAGTCATGGACAAAGACACCTTTGAGTTCAAATTTGGGAGTGAGCTGACCTACACAACAGTGCTGAGCGACCAGTGTGTGGTGGAGCTGATCCCCAACGGCAGCAACACCGTGGTGCGCTACGAGGACCGCAAGGAGTTCATCCGCCTGGTGCAGAAGGCTCGGCTGGAGGAGAGCAAGGAGCAGGTAATGCTGTCCCATAGTGTTGGTGGTCATCAGTTCCCAGAGACACCCCACCAGTCTGCTTCTGGTAAAATGCATCGTGGTTGGTGTCCCTGTGCTCACTAGTGCAATGGTAGCCAACCCTTCTGGTGAGGTCCTGGAGCTGATGGAGTTGTTCAGAAGCAGAGTGGCTTGTAGCAGCGTAGGTGATATGGGGTTTTATTCCCAGCTCTGACACAGGCTTCCTTAATGAACTGGGATGCATCCCTCTGGGGTTCTGTCCCCTTCTTCAGGTTCCTTGGAGTGTTTGCTGAGCAGTCATGTGGCTTGCATCCAGTAGAGTCCCTAGACTCAGCCATGAGTCAGGGAAATGGGCAAGACATGCTGCTTACCTGCCCTGTCTCTTTTTCAGATCATGGCCATGCAGGCTGGGCTGCTGAAGGTGGTGCCCCAAGCTGTTCTTGACCTCCTTACATGGCAGGAACTGGAAAAAAAGGTCTGTGGAGACCCTGAAGTCACAGTTGATGCCCTGAAGAAGCTCAGTAAGTGAAGGGCTCTGCTGAAAATTCTTTTCCTGAAAACAAGACTGTCTTCTGTCTGTGCTGGGACAAGAAGTGTGGGAGGCTGGTGTTAGCCTTTATTACAGTGACAGTGTGGGCCTGTGTACTTCCTGGCTTTAGCTGGGTGCTGATGGGGGCAGAGGTGTCTCTTGACTCCATGCTGGGCCTCAGAGTAGAGTCTGGGACATCCCTATGCTGTCAGTATCTGAGCCCCTGTGTAGCTGATATGTCTGCATGTGTCCCTTGCACCTTGGGTCTATGTGCTCCCACCCTGTGGGCACCCAGAGGTTTTTTCCTGTGCTAACAAAGAAGGAGCTGGGATCTTTAATAAACTCCTTTTCTGTGTCCTTTCTGCCAGCCCGGTTTGAGGACTTTGAGCCACAGGACACCCGTGTTCAGTACTTCTGGGAAGCACTCAACAACTTCACCAACGGTGAGCGCTTTGCTCTGTCCCTGCATCTCATGCCATGACAGCTCCTGCATGCTGGCTGGGAACTGGGAAGGTGAAACCAACCCTCATTGCTGCCTGGGGAACAGCTGGGAGCCAAGGAGAACAAGCAGCTGGGCTGAAGGGACTGCTTGCTAGCACTGGGGATACCTGGAAGCAGCTGTACATCCCTCTAGGGTTTGCTGATACTTTTGCTTTTCCTTCACAGAGGATCGCAGCCGCTTCCTTAGATTTGTCACTGGCAGAAGCCGCCTTCCAGCACGGATCTACATCTATCCAGACAAGATGGGGTAAGTCCATTCTTCTGTAGGCTGCAAGGCTGACAGATCCCATGCCAAAGGGATGTGTGGTCTCATCTCCACTGCCTCACTGGCCTGCTGGTTCTAACCAGTTTGTCACCATCTCCCCAAGCTCTGAGACGACAGATGCTTTGCCGGAGTCATCCACCTGCTCCAGCACTCTCTTCTTGCCCAACTATCCCACGTAAGTTTTGGTGCTTCCCTGTGTCTGGGAGACTGTGTGTCTGGGTTCTCTTCTTAACCTTGGTGCTGACCCATAGGGCCACACTTACGTCTCCTGCCTGTCCCATATGGTTGTTGAGATTCTCTCTGTGAACAGCTGGTGAACATTTTGTCCTCTCAGCTGGCGAATGCATCAGTGGAAACTCCTCCTTATCTTTATTTTTTTTCCCCTTCTGCCATCCCTAGAGCCAAGGTGTGTGAAGAGAAGTTGCGCTATGCTGCCTATAACTGTGTGGCCATTGACACAGATGTGAGTCCGTGGGAAGAGTGATGTTGCAGCCTGACCAAGCAGCATGGACAGTCATTCAAGAAAACCGTGCAGTGGGAAGAGCTCCCTTGTTTTTCCAGGATGTGTATATATAATAAACATATAGGTGAAGCCTGGCTCCCAGAGTGGATATGGAGGTTGGGTCTTCACCAGGGTGGGAGCTAGCTTGGAGTGTAAATATGATTGCAATAATGAAATCCTGGCCCAGCTCTCAGGCATCAGGAAGGTCTGGTAGGCTTTTGTAGTGAGTTTCTTCTCCACATGTCCCTGTTGTAGCTCTGTAAAGCTCGCCCCACCCAGGCTGCACTCTGCTGCAAACAGAAGTGGGACAGGGACTTGAAGCTGCACAGCACAGAGAACTCTGAGCTGCTGCTGAGACCGGGGGAGGCTCAGAGATGCTCAGTGTGTCTTGACGACATTCCCTTGCCTTGTTCCTGCCCTCGCCTTAGGCTAATGGAAATGAGATCATTCATCTAGGATTCAGAAGAAAAGGGGTGGGCTGGTGGCAGGTGCTGCAGGGGTGCCTTTGGCCACCAGGTGTCATGACAGACCTGCACAGCAGGACTGTGGGTGCTTTGGAATGGACTCCCATGCTGTTACATCGCACAAAATCCAAGTTCTGTGACCACCCGTGGTTCCTTGCACCCCTTGCACAGCAGTGACTGCTGGGGGAGCTGCTCCCCCACAGGAGATGGAAACTGTCTATTTGCTTTTTCCTCCGTAACTTTCAGTTCTGCATCCAGCATGCTGGTGGCTTGGCAGCTGTTCTCCCAGGCTCTTTGAGCCTTGATTTTCCCCTAAAAGCCAGTATTAACACTAATCTATTTGAGTTCTCATGGAGCTGTGCAGGCAGGGCCAAGCTCTCCTCACAGGCGGCAGGGATTAGGGGCAGGCATGGCAGTACCAGGCTCTGCTCTTTGCTGAGGGAAGGGAGGTGGATGTTTCAGGTGAACAGGGAAAGCCTTTGCCCCAGGGCAGTGGAGAAACTCTGGGTGTCAAGAATTGGAGCTCCTTGAGCAGATGGGCATGCAGTGCGTGAGCAAGGAGTGGGCAATGAAACCTTTACAGCTTCAAGACCATTGGGAATACTCCTTGATATTCCCAGCCCTGAGCAGGGCTGCTCATTGCCTAGCACTGTGAGCTACCAATTGTTAGTCCACGTTTATACCTCCAACTCCATCCTCAGCCTGTGTGGTCTGTTGGACCACCACTAAGAGCCACAGAGTCACTGAGGCTGCACTGGAGTGGGGCTGATGCTGTGAGTTAAGATTATTCCTGTGTTTAATGCTTCATGGCTTTTTCTCATCTTTTGAGGGAGTCTGTTAACCAGAAATCACTTCCAGTTGTAAACAAAGTCCTTCCCTTCACCAGTTTCCTTTGAAATTGCTGTAGTCCCAGATCTGCTGAGGGGGGTTGTGCTAAAAGGGATGTAGGAGCAGGAGGGAGCATGTGCTGCCACCTCCCACATCGTGGTGAGTGGAGGGAGCACAGGGTGAATGGGGAAGCTGTTTCTGGCAGTCCTTGCCTGCAGCAGGGCCTTCCATGCTCAGCTGGGTGGGTGTGAAGTCCTGTCTGCCAGAGGAGTTTTTTTATAAGTCCTAGACTCATCTCAGAATTGATATCTCTGGCTTTGTGGCTGATTCCAACCACCAGCATGGACGGGAGCAGAGCCAGTGCAGTACCTTTCCATGGTGGTGGCTGAGTCCCTTCCTGGGGTGTCTGTTTTAAATGGGCGTGAGCAAGCTGGTGAAAGGACTTTGATCTGCTGGCTTGGCCTCAGTCAGGAGTGTTGGGGAAGGAGCCTGAAGCAGCAGGGGTTTGAAATGAGCCATCCTAGATCTGAAAGGGACTGACATTTGGGTGGAATCAATCCTGCTTTTTCCAGCCTTGCCCACTTGTCTCTAAGGCAGATCAGCAGGCAGTCACATTATTTACTGAGCAGAACTAGAAGCAGCAATAAAAATTGATTCCTCTCTGGTGCTTTATTGCTGGGCAGGGTAGGGTTGTTTGATAAGTGGCTCAGGACAGGATGGATAAGGCCCTAGCCTTTGGTGAAGGGTGGGCTGACGTCACCTGTGGGAATGGGCAGGTTAGGATCCAGCTAGGGCTGCTTGGGATGACCAGCTGTTGGCAAGCAGGCACCTCTGGCTCTGCTGCCCTTGGAAGCAGCTGCAGCTGATGG
Organism: Manacus vitellinus; assembly: GCF_001715985.3. Lineage (NCBI taxonomy): Eukaryota > Metazoa > Chordata > Aves > Passeriformes > Pipridae > Manacus > Manacus vitellinus. Next base: position 12,940,762 of record NW_021939546.1, read on the forward strand.
AGGGTAACTGAGGTAATTATGGAGGTGTACCCTGACCTCTTATTTCCTGCTACCAAGAAGAGATCTGCTCAAGGGCTTACTGGAGCTCTGGGGAAAGAATCTAGCTGGTGACAGGGATTTCTGTTTAAAAAATACTTGTAGTAACAGGACCCTGGCCCTAGCAGAAAGGGGATCACCCAGGATGGTCTGGGTTTAACCCCTACAAGCATACTGAGAAAAATGGCACTGGCTGTACCGGGCTGAGGAGACCTGTGAAAGCCCTTCTAGTAGGAGGAAGAGCCGATCACATCACTGAGGTCTCGGGTGAGATCGTTTTGTGCACAGTCAGAGAGTCTGGACAAACGTGGCTGCTGAGGAAGGACGACGCCAGGATAACCCGCAGATCACACTGTTGAGTTTGCTGTGCAAAGGTGAGCTGGGAAGGGGGAGCTGGGAAGTGGCCTGAATCTCCTCTGCATGGTCCTCTCTCATCTGTGGTGTTTTAAAGCCAGTCGCAAATTGAATTTCTGCTGTGACAGCCCAGTGAATTGTGGAAAAGGTCAGCCTGACTCAACTCTGGCCAATCTCAGGGGCCCAAGGTAGGTGTTATTTCAGTGCTGGGTCACATTTTTTCTCTGATCTCTAAAGGTGTGGGTAGGAACTGTCTCCTACCATGTTTGGCAAGACACAAGTCAAATGCCAATGCCCTGGACTCCTTCTGGATGTGGCCCAGGGTGAGGGAGCCCTCCTGGGCGCCAGGAACCAGAGGCTGTGCATCTTCACCCCATCAACCAGTCTGAAGTCCGTGGAGATCAATTTTCAAGCCAATGCCATCCTGAGAAAGGTGCCAGTGCCCCTGTGCTGCTGAGAAGAGGAGTATCTGCGTGCCAGAGCTGCAGCTCTACAGAGTGGGTAGGGATGAGCTGGAGGAGGGACTGATGCCATCAGGATTGTCATAGAATAGTTTCAGGTGATTAATAACACTCATGTAGTCTAGCTGTTCTTGTTATTCCACTAATACCCTGGAGTATGACAAACTGTAAGTAGTTTGACAGGTTCTGTCTGTCCCTACCTCATGTAGGATCTAAAATAAAATGAACAAACTAATTGCTCCTGACCTTTCTGGTGATTGGTGTGGTCTGGCTGGGGCTCCTGTGTCCTTCTGTTGGGTTAAACAGTGAATGTGACACTCAGGGACATGGTTTAGTGATGAACATGGCAGAGCTGGGTTTACAGTTGGACTCAATGATCTTAGAGGCCTTTTCCAACCTAAATGATTCTGTGATTCTAAACAGCAGGGGAGACTGGTGTCATGAGAGGCAGCTGGAGGTGAAGTGGAAACTGGCCCTGTGGTCCCCTTTGCACACAAAGTGGTGTCATGGAAGTGACTCAGAGTATTAATTGGCTCAACCCTTTGCAGCAGCTCTGCAACCAGTGTTACAGGGTGATGTGGCATGCAGAGGGAGGGCACAGGACCCTCCTGGCTGTGGTAACTGCAGGCAGAAGCAAGGCAGAAGTCTGCATTTCTCTCACACTGTGGTGCGGGGCACTTTGCTCCTGGCAAGGCAGGTACCCATTACTGTGTTGAGGCACAGTCACGCCTGTTCAACAGATAACGCTGCGGGGGTGACAGCTGTTGGATCAGTTTGCACTGTGCCTTTGTAGCCAGAGATGGAACCGGACTCTGACCTGCCAGGAGAGCAGTGCGGCACCAGAACAGTGCAGGGACCTTTGAGCTCTGCCAGGCTGGTTGTTTCATGATCCCTAAATGTGGCCTTTAGTGCCCAACCTGAAGAAATTAAGGAAGTGTGGGGTGGATCTGAGTTGCTCTCTGCCACCACCCTGCCGTGGTATGTAACAGGCAGGTGTGACGTGGGGTGACACACTGCCAGTGTTCTGGATGGTTGGGTACTGCTGCCAGGATGCCACTGCTGGCTGGGGTAAAGCTGCTCCTGGGTCAGGAAGCCTGTCATCCTCTCCAGCTGATGCTGGAGCATCCCCACCAGGGTCCAGCCTGCCGGCGGCAGGAATATGTCCCCCTGCCTGGGGCAGGAATATGTCCCCCAGCTAGCCGGGAGCTGGTTCTCCCCATAGCAGGATACCTGCTGCCCTCTTTTCCCTATCCAGGCTGGAGAAGTAGCCCTGTGCCCTGACACCACAGGGACCCCGTCTTTGCTTGCGGGGATGCCGGCAGTGACAAAGATGTTGGAAGCCGGGGAAAGCAGAGTCCTAAGCCGTGGGGTGAGGGGATGCCTGTGACCTGAGTCAGCTCCTGCCGAGAAGTGAGGGACTGGGGTGGGCGTAACACAGTCACGTCTTGGCAAAGGGGGGATAGCGGAGGCCCCAGAGCCGGGATTGCGGCCCGGGACGGATGACGGGCTGGGACGTGCTGGCGGACACGGGCGGAGCGGAAGCCGCCCGGGGAGGAGGCGGCGACGGGCCACGAGGGCTGCCGAGGCGGCGCGGCCCCGGAGACAGACGGGCGCGGCGGACCGCCGGGGCGAACGGCCCGCGGTCACCTTCCGGGCGGGCAGCGCCGGGCCGCAGTTCGGGACAGCCCGCTGGGCGCAGCGGGAGGCAGGTGCCGCGTGCGCCGATGCGGGCGGGCGGGGAGGCGCCGCCACCAGGTGCTGGGTCCGGCTGCAGTTCCTGCTGCAGTGCAGCGAGGGTTTCCGCTGCGCCCGGGCGCTGCCCGGCCGCGCCTCTTTGCTACATGTGCCCAAGGAGTGCAGTACAAGATCTGCAAAGGACCCCGCCGGCCGCCGCCGCCGCCGCCGCCCGCAGACCTCCTGAGCGTTGCTGGGACAGCCCGGGGCCGGCGCGGGGCGGGGAAAGCAGGGGCCGGCGCGGGCCACCATCGAGGTGCGAAGGCGGCTGCCTCCGCGCCACCGGCGAGGAGTACTGCAACGGCGCCGGGCTCTGGGTCAAGCTCAGCAAGGTAACGGCGGCACCGGGAACCACCCGCGGGATGCCGCTGTCCCTGACACGGCGCTGACAGACCGGGATGTACCCTCAGGAGCAGCTGGAGGAGTACACGGGCAGCCATGGCCTGGCAGAGGGCTGGGTGCTGGCGCAGAGGTTCGGAGAGGGAGGAGATAAGTTGGTCCCGGTTGACTCCGTGCAGAGGATCCAGTGGCAGCACGAGACGCTGGGGGTTGATTACAGACCTGCTGTCAGGTATGGCCTCAGCCCTCGCCCCGGGAGGGGACTGGGCTGGGCTGTGGGGGCTGGAGACGCGTGTGGCCGGTACCCACAGAGGATACGCGACCCCGCCATCCCAAATCCCTTGGGCATGTCCAGCACAGCCCTCTCGCTCCCTCCAGCGCTGGTGGAACACACCCCCACCGAGCCACCGGTGGGCAGGTGGGTGCCCTCTTGCAGGCTAATCCTGTTTGCTTGTGGCAGCGCCTGCACAGGATAAAGATGCCAGGGGTTCCAGGGCACTCGGATTTGGGCTGAGCAATGTCGTGGAGGTAGTGCCGTGATGAGAGAGCTCAAATTTGATTTTTGTGATGGAAGGCCATATGCAGGGCTGGATTCCCCTGCTCTGTCCCAGCCTGTACCTGGGTGCAGGGGCACTCTCATCCCTCCCACAGCTGTTCCTGCAGCCCCTGGGTGTCACCCCCCAGTCCTCCACCACTGCTGCCTCCACTCCAGGCTAAGGCAGTAATGCTTGGGTACACTGAGCACTGACCCATCTTTTCCCTTGTATGATTCCTCTGCTGATGCTGCTCCAGCTGGGAACACGTGGTGGACCTGACCTACTCCATGCACCTTGGAGAGATGCCCAGACTCATAGAGCAGGATGAGGCCGCTGTGCAGAAGTTTCGGTATGAGTGCATCTCCTAGACCGGGACTGCAGCACCCTGAGGGGCAGCCAGCCAGGGCCTGGACATGCCTGCAGGACCAGGACTGGTTTCAGGCTCGGGACTGGGGAGGGTGGGTGCCATGAGAAGCCTTTTACAGTGGTACCTCTCAACACTGCTCAAGCAAAGATGGCCTTTGCTCCGTGGAGCATTGGAGCAACCGCGTGCTGCTATTCCCACTGGGCTGGAGTGGCCATAAACCCCTGGCGTGTTGGTGATGAGATACAGCTGTGCCATCTGCCTGCTGCAGGGACAGGTGCCAGTCACCATCCCGAGTTGGTGACCACGAGGCAGTGTTGCCAATCTGAACTGGGGCACCTGCACGCTGCTGGTGGGCAGGTTTTGGGGTGCAGGCTGGTCTCCTCATCCATTACAATTTAGGAGACTCCCTGCAGGTCTGTACCCCCAGGCTGGAGCTACGAGCATGACATGGAGCTGGGGCGCTTCCTGTATGATCACAGCGAGAAGCAGCTGCAGCACGTGGACTGCACCAAGGAGCACATCAGCAGCATTGAGGTCTCCTCACAGACGGTGCGTAGTGGGGCTCCTCTGCAGCCTAAAATCAGCATGAGACACATGAGCATCCTGCAGCTGCGGGGAGGAGGAGAGTGGCCAGTGGTGGCTGTCCCCTCTGTGAGGGGCAGGGGACAGTGGTGGGGTTTTGCTGCCCTAGCAAAGCCGCCGGGAGTTGGGCATCTGGAGCAAAACCCCCCCGTGTCTCTGGGGCACTGCAAGGGGTCTGTGGCCATGCCCAGTTGCTCTGTGCAGGAGCCACCATCCACCTGCAGCCTAAGAAACCAAGGGGCTGGCCTGGTCCTGACCTCTTCTGGACCCACAGAACCCATCTCAGTGGTGGTCTTGGTGTGCCCAAGGATGCTTATCTCCCTCCCCCTGCTGCACTCTTGCAGGAGGAGTATGTTGCAGCCCATCTGACAGACAGCCAGACAAACACCTTCTGGGAGAGCAATGGGCCCCCAGGGCAGCACTGGGTGCGGCTCAAAATGAAGAAAGGAGCCATTGTCAAGTGAGACCTCGGGTGTTCCCCTCCATGCCAGCAGCTGTGCCAGGGATGGGCAGGGTGCAGGACAAAGCACCCGTTTCCTCCTCAACCCAGCTTTCCCCCAGCTGCAGCTGGGGACTTGGGGTTGAAGTGAGGGACAGCTGCTGCCAGAGGCACCCCAGGAAGACACAGCCTTACCCCCAGGCCTGGGAGAATTCTGGGGGCACCTCTGTGCCCAGGCAGCTCAGGACGGGAGGAGAACACTGTGCCTTGCTCTTCTCATCCCTAGGAGGCTGTGGCTGATGCTGGATGGGCAGTGCAACTCCTATATACCCAGGCGGGTGGCTGTGTATGGGGGGACACTGAACAGGCTGCAGCACCTGAGAACAGTCCTAATTAACGAGTGAGTAATGAGCAAGGAGCAGTCTGGGTTCAGCTTATGCTGAACTCCAGAGCTGTCTCTGCATCCTGAGCAGGTGCTAAGGAAAGGGCTGGGGTTGGTCCTGAGTTACTTGCCAGTGAGAATGCCTCTCCAAGGGTTGGGACTCCCTGGGTGCAGGCTACATCTGTCCCCACAAGTGTGGTGGTCCCTCACCTTCATGTGCCAGCCGAGCGCCTTCATCTCCTCTCCTGCTCCTCACCTATGCTGTGGCAGCTGGCAGTGTGCCTCCTTCTGCCTGGTGACTTTCTGCCTCCTCCTCACCTCTGGGGACACATGCCACTGCTGTCACCCCTCTGAGCATCTCTGCCATGCTGTAGCCAAGAAGTCCTGGGGAGCTTCCTGTCCCTGTCTTCACTCTGGCTCTGAGCATCCTTCTCGAGGCAGGCAGGAGTTTACTCAGGAGTGCAAAGATCTCCTTCACCTTCCCCAAAACTTGCCCCTTTGCCTGTTTTGGCTGAGCAGTGAGATCTGTCTTTGAAGAAGCACCCATGAGATCACTAAGGTGTCCTTTGCAGCTGTGGGAGCCAACTCCTCCCTCTGTCTGCTTAGTTGCAGTGGTTTTTCCCCATGGGCCCGTAGGACTTTGATGGGACCTTGAAAAAGGCTTTGAAAATACACTTAGTGAATTGCTCATCTCCACAAATCCCCACTTCCTTCAAAAACCCTTGGATGACCAGCTCTGCTTGAAGGATGGTTCTGCCCTTGTGAGATGTGCTAGGACCCCCCAAGAACAGTGACATGCTCTCGGCTAGCTTGTGTTTCTGTACTGCTTTGAATTTGTGCTCTTTAGTGGCTCTTTGGATGTGGCTTCCACCTTCTCCAGAATGTCTCTGTGCCTCTGACAGCCTCTTCTCTCTGCTTGGGCCCCTCCTGCTGTAGCCCTGGTGAGGCTGGGGGGGCTTTCACCATGGGTAGCAGCGCATCCTCGGCTGGGGAGCCACAGTGGCCTGTGCCTCGCTGGCCACCTCGCTGGTGTCTGTGCCTTGTGGCTCCACCATCCCTCTCCGTGCTGTGTGCAGGAACAGCTACCAGAATGTCTGCATCCTCCGGGACATGAAAGCCCACATGCCAGTGCTGGAGATCCGCTTCCTGGAGTGCCGGGGTGAGCCTGTGCTGCCAGAGTGGGGCTGCCAGCCCAGCCTGCCCCTAAACCTGCAGCTGGTCCCGGCACCTGCAGCTCTTCCTGCAGCACCTGCTGCTTTTTTAGGATCCACTGGAGAGAAAGATGAGGAATGAGCTTCATATGAGATGCTGCAGGTGCTGGCTGCACAGCTGCAGCAGCGCACACAGCATCGCTGTTCCTTCTTGGCAGACCAAGGGTACAATGTCCGTCTGCAAGGGATTAAGATCATATCCTTCTGGGAGTGGGACTTGATCCTCAACGCTGGCATGTTCCAGCCAGCCCGGCTGGTTCGCTACCCTCTCCTGGAAGGAGTGGACCCCGACGTGCTGTACCGGCGGGCTGTGCTCATTCAGAGGTACGGCACGGGGGTGTCACCCTCCCTGCAGTCAGCCCCGTCCCAAGAAGAACCATGCCCTGGCCTTCAGGGCAGCCTCAGGCTGGGGTTGGCACTGTCCCCACAGGGAGACCCTCTGCAGCGATTCAGCTGCAGTGCTGTGGTGTGTGCTGGGCTGCCCTTGTTTACAGCGTTTTCCTGGGGGGAATGAAAAAAAATGTTTGGCCAGAGGGTGCTGGTTGGGTGCTCCCCTTGGTGTCTGGTGTGTCCCTCCATGGGCTGGAGGAGACCCATGTGCAGCGAGCACAGTGCCCAGGGGCTGGGGCTGGGAGGGAGGTGAAATGCCACCCTCCCACAGCCTCATGCTGCTTCTCTCTGGTCTCCAGGTTTGTCCACCTCCTGGAAAGTGTCCTGTGTTACCTGATCCCCCTCTCCGAGGACAGCATCGGCACCTTTAATGCACTCAGGGTGAGCATTTGCTGGGCCCTCCTGGGATGTTACCAGTACTGGTGTCTCCTCATGAGCTCAGATGGTTTTCTGGGGGCTGTGGTGTATCCTCCTTGATCCAATGGGGACAGACCAGGCCAGGGCTGAGAGCTCCCATGCTGGGCATTGCCAGAGGGGTGGAGGAGAATCCTGTGTGACACCAAGGGCTGTGCTTGCGGAGAGGAAAAGAGGGCACATGGTGGCAGGATCAGGTCTCTGAGTATCCCTGCCTGTCCTCTGTTAGAGCATGAAGCCATTCCTGCTGCTGTCCAAGCAGAGTTCGGCCCTCATTGCCCACTGTCTCCAGTCCTCAGAGAGCACTGCTCCTCACAGCACGCCAAAGCTCTCCATCAACCGGCTCCTGGCCCGGGAGCACCGTGCCAACCCTGCACTGGACCCCAGCTGCAGGAACACCGTTTTCACCCAGGTATGGCAACACCATGCCCAGTGCCAGGTACCTGCCAGTTCAGCATCACTTGCCCCCACTGTGTCTCATCCTCTTTCCGCTCTGCTGCTTTCCAGCTGTACGAAGGCCTCAGATCTCCCAAGAACAATCAGCCCCTGGACTACAGGTAGGACTTCAGCATCATATTTGTGGAGTGTCACCTCCCCAGAGCAGGGTGCGAGGGGATGCCAAGTGCTGCTGGTGCTCTCGGAGGAGGGATGTGCATGGGGCTGTTGCTTCCCCACAGGTGGCCCCTGACCTACACCCAGTGGTGGGAGTTAGATTTCATCAGTGAGGGCATCATCGACAATGGTGAGAGCTCTCCTTTCCTACCCCAGGGCTCTCCCCTGGGCTCTCCTGTGTTGGGGTGCAGATCAGTGGGTGCCCACGCTGTCCCAGCTGCTCTGTGAGAGGCAGCCCTGCCCTGCACATTTGGGGTGGTTCCAGCATCTCCCCTACACCACCAGTGCTTCCCCTATCCCAGGGAGGGGAGTAGCTGGGCAGATGCTGTGGCTCAGTGTCTGGCCTTGGTGTGTCAGGCAGTGACCAGCTTCTGCCCCCACTGCAGGTGGTGGCTTTCGGGACAGCCTGTCAGACGTGTCAGAGGAGCTGTGTCCCAGCTCAGGAGATGTCCCTGTGCCCCTGCCCTTCTTCGTGCGCACCTCGAACCAGGTTTGACATCCCACTGTTTGCCTATCCAGGCCGGGGGAGGCAGCCAGCAGAGCCTGGGGATTTTTAGGCTGTTAGTCTTGTCTTAATGCTTTCAAGGCTGTTGGCTGGGGGAGCTGTGCTTGTACCTGGGTGGTGGAGATCTGGAGGGGTGTAAAGGGCAGGAGAGGCAGATAGAGGAGTGATGGAGGGGGAGGCTGCAGGAGAAGCCATGCTGGGCTGGTCACATCTCTGTCTGTGGGTCCTGAGTTTCTCTCCCACAGGGTAACAGCAGCAGTGACACCAGGGACATGTATGTCCCCAACCCCTCCTGCAAGGACTTCCCCAAGTATGAGTGGATCGGGCAGCTGATGGGAGCAGCCCTGAGGAGCAAGGAGTTCCTGGTGAGCACAGCAGAGCCTTCCTGGCTAGTGAGGGGGCTTGGTAGGGGCCACGGTGTCTCACCCACTGCCTGTGGGTGAAAGAAGGGCAGGGGGAGGATGCACATGTCCGCTCCCTTTGGCAGATCCTGTCTTTGCCCGCACTGGTGTGGAAGCAGCTGGCAGCAGAGGAGGTCAGCTGGAGCAAGGACTTTGCCACTGTGGACTCAGAGCTGGTGAGCAGGGCTGGGGGCTGGCAGGGAATTGCCGTGTGCTCCTGTGACTGCTCCGGCTCCACTGTGGTGGCTACTGCCCATTTGGGTTGCAGGTGAAGCTGCTGGAGGTGCTGGAGCGGGTGGACAGGGAAGCCTTCGAGTTTATGTTTGGCAGAGAGCTGACCTACACAACAGTGCTGAGTGACCAGCGCGTGGTGGAGCTGATCCCCAACGGCAGCAACACGGTGGTGCGCTACGAGGACCGCAAGGAGTTCATCCACCTGGTGCAGAAGGCTCGGCTGGAGGAGAGCAAGGAGCAGGTAACACCATCCCCCAGGGCTGGCATGGCTCCAAGGGGACCCTGCTCCTGTGGCAAGCCATCCTAGTACTTGTGGGGTTCATGTCATGAAAATATGTCCCCAAAACTAGCTCCAGTTGGGCAGTTCCATGCCCAGGATGTCCATGAGCCCTGCACCCCCTCTGAGGTCCAGTGGTCCCTGCCCCCAGTGCCCGGGGTGGCTGCCCTGGGCTCAGACCCACCCTGGTGACACGGAGCCCCTCCTGTGCCCCCCAGATCGCAGCCATGCGCGCTGGGCTGCTCCGTGTGGTGCCCCAGCCTGTGCTGGACCTGCTCACCTGGCAGCAGATGGAAAAGAGGATCTGTGGGGACCCTGAGATCACGGCGGCCAAACTGCAGAAGTTCAGTAAGTCACAGGGCCAGCCCAAAGCTGCTCCCAGCCCCCACGAGGGCACAGATTCCCCTTGATGCTGCTTGTCCTGTGGACGTGTCCTGGTCAGGGGTGCTGAGGGGCCTGGAGGAGAATAAGCTGGAGGAACCCTGGATAGGGATGCTTCAGGTTTAGCTGCAAACCCCACTGGTCTCCGCTCTGGTCCATCTGGTCCTCAGCTGCTATGGGCAGAGGCGAATGGCCACCCTGCAGACTGGAACCCCTGTTTCTCCACCCATCACGGCACTGGGTGCTGGCCCCACTCAAGGGTGCCAGGGGTTCTCAGGGGCTCAGTGGGGAGCAGAAGGTCTCCTCCTCTCCTTTGCTTTACTGGTAGTTTCTAATGAAGACATTGCACATTCTTCGTTGCAGTCAGGTTTGATGACTTTGCCTCCAATGACACCCGTATCCAGTACTTCCTGGAGGCACTCAACAACTTCACCAGTGGTGAGTGGCCCCAAGCCTTTCCCCAATCTTCATGTGCAGTGGGATGGGCAAGGGTATGGGGTATAGCATCCCACTGCCTTTTGCACCAAGGATGCTCACCAGCTGCTTCCCTGGGAGCTGGCTGAGGTTGTCCTACCTGGCCCTTCCTGGGATGCTGAGACCGTCCCTTAGCTTAACCCCTTGTTCTCGGGGTGATTCTGCAAGGGCAGAACCTGCTGTGAGAGCAGTGACTGGGACAGTCCTATTCCTGTCCCTGAGCCTGATCCCTGTCCTTCCCCTCAGAGGATCTCAGCCGCTTTCTCAAGTTTGTCACTGGCCGGAGTCGCCTCCCAGTTCAGATCACTGTCTACCCAGAAAGGTCGAGGTGAGTCTGTCCTGCCCCGCTGGGGTCCCTGTGCCCTGCTGGGGTCCCCGTGCCCTGCTGGGGTCCCCACACGGTGCGAGGTCTCTGCACTGTGCTGGAGTCTGACTCTCTTTTCTCTCCCAAGCTTGGATGCGTTGGACCTGATGCCCCAGGCCTGCACATGCTCCTGCACCTTCTTCTTGCCCAACTATTCCTCGTGAGTCCAGCTGAGGACAGGGACTCTCCCCTTTCCAGCACAGGGCTGGCACTGGGGTTCCCTTCCAGACTCCCCAGACCCTGCCCTGGGGAATGTCCGCGTAGGTGTGGGGAGGGAAGCCTGAGGTTTTCCGTGCCATGACCCAGCGTTCTGCCCTGCCAGGGCCAAGGTGTGCGAGGAGCTGCTGCGCTACGCCGTGTACAACTGCATGTCCATCGACACTGACAAGGACACCTGGGATGAATGAGACCCCCGCGTGCCCCAGGCCATGGGAACCGCCTGCCTCGGGAACACTGGATTCAATAAAACTGCAGGGCTGGCTCCTGCTGTCCTGGCCCGGGTCCTGTTAGTGTCTGTGCTCGTGGAGGGCTGGGAATGGAGCTTGTGGCCAGTGCTGCAGCTGGAGGGGCCAGCATGGCACTGCCTGCTGGGCGCTGGGCGGGCAGAAGGTCCTGCGGGGTGGAGAGTGTGGCGTGGTCAGGGGGAGCTGTGGGTCCTGTCCCCGCCCCGCACACGGTGTGCATGGGGAGCACAGCAGCGAACTGACCCCCAGTGCACCCCCAGACAGCCCCGAATGCGCCACACAGCTCCCAGTACCCCCCGACTGCCGCCCTCACTGCCCCCAATGCCCCCCAGATCGCCCCCAATGCACCCCACACTGCTACCAGT